>NC_026002.2:33936833-34191833 GCF_000442705.2 Elaeis guineensis
ACCCAATATTTATCCTTTAATGAAAAAATATTGATGTTGTACCACTATCCTCGAATTGTCTTTGTGATAGTTTGAGCACGTGAGTGAATTTTATATTGCATACCATGTGCTTCTACATCAGAAAGTTTTGTCGGTATTTTCAGTCATGTTCTCTGCATACATGCATAATTTTAGTGTTTGTGTATCTGAGGAACTACGTCGAAATGCTATTGAATTTTTTTGATGTAGAAGATATATATTAATATATTAAATTCTTACATTCCTGAATGGATAGGACCATCATCCTATAGGTAGGGATATAAGGAGTTAGTCAACTATTATTACATAAGATTGATTGTATAGTTTGCATCATAAATATGTAGGTATGGATTGGTATGTCATTGCGTGATAAGTTCTGTCCCGAGTATATTGCGGGTGTGACGTCTTTCATGAATGTGGCATCCAATCACACTAGAGAAGATGGAAAAGCTCGTTGTCCATTGTCGATGTAGAATTTATTTTGGTGTACCTTATCGACATTCAAATTATTTATACGAACATGGTATAGATGTGACTTACAAGAGATGGACTTGTCATGGTGAAGATTTGCCGACTAGCTCGAGCATGTTGTCCAGGAGTCCCAAATCCATCGTCAGTCGGTGGATCATCAGTCGTGAAAGGCAAAACTCGGTGAGAAGATAGAGAAATTTTGAGGATCTTCATCCGGAGTTATTTGAAGTAAATGTGAAGCGAGAGCAGAACATCAGCATCCATTCCGAGACAAGAAGCTGAAGAGGACAGTAACATATCTATAATGATAGATTCGAGCGTCTATTAAGAGATGCACAAAGTGACGTTTATCCTGGTTGTAAGAAGTACTCTCTGTTGTCCGCCGTAATAAAGTTATTACATATGAAGACACTTGGTAAGTGGTCAAACAACTCGTTTAATTGGTTGCTCAAATTTTTGAAGGACTACTGCCAGAGGGAGAGTTACTTCCGTCAAGTCATTATGAAGCCAAAAAATTATTGAAAGGACTCGGTTTGGGAGTCGATGACTTGGGCCTACGCTGTGAAAAGATACATGCATGTCCGAATGATTGTGTTCTATTTCGGAAGGATAAAAAAGATCTACAAGCATGTCCGATTTGTCATTCAAGCAGATGGAAAGAAAGTCGTGGTAAGGATAAAAAAAAAAAAAATACCATGCAAGATTTTGCGGTACTTTCGATTACACCACGATTGCGTCGATTGTTCATGAGGCATACTGCTTGTGACATGCGATGGCATAAGAGAAAAACAACATCGACGATGATGTCATGAGACATCCATCAGATGGAGATGCGTAAAATATTTTGATCGTGAACATCCATGGTTTGCAGCTGATTCACGAAATGTCAGGCTAGGGTTGGCAACAGACGGATTTAATCCATATGGTAATCTTAGTACTATATAGTATGTGGCCTGTTATGGTATTTTTTATAATTTACCACCTGAAAGTGCATGAAATCACCTTTTAATCTATGGCTTGTTGATCCCGGTCCCTGCCCTGGAAGAGACATAGACATATTTTTAGAGCCGTTTGATCGAAGAGTTGCAATATTTGTGGGAAGAAGGATGCAAAATATGATCATGTTGCAGGAGGCATCTTTCGCATGCATGCGATTGCTTTGGACAGTTAACGATTTTTTTGCGTATGGAATATTTTAGGTGGTGTACAAAAGGGTATAAAGCATGCCCAACTTGTAACGATGATATTACATTGACTGTATTTGTGGAAAGATTTGTTTCATGACATCGATATTTTTGCCGGATGATCATAGATGGAGGAGAAGTCTTAATTTCCACGGTAAGCATGAACGGCGTGCCCAACCAAGGTTTGGTCTATGAATAACATTTTAAATCAGCTACCCGACCCACAGGATGTCATATTTGGTAAGGATCCGGCCAGCCAAGTAGGCGTGCGAACAGTATCGAAAATTGAAGAAAAAGGAGCAAGTTGTTCGATCTTCCATATTGAAAAATACTTCTTCTTCGACACAATCTTGACATCATGCACATTGAAAAGAATATATTTGATAATGTATTTTATACCATCCTCAATATCGAAGGAAGAACGAAGGATACCGTGAAGGCTTGTCTTGACTGGAGACACGCAGATTAGAAAGAATTACATTTGATTCGATAGGGGGATTGATGGTGAAGCCATTGGCATGTTAATTACTGAACTGAAGAGAGAGAAATCAATTTCTTCCATATGAGATCAGTGAGGTTTCTAATGGATTGCCTCAAATTGAAATGGTGCATCAAGCTGAAAGATGGAAGATCGTTGGGATGAAAAGTCATGATTGCTATGTGCTTCTACAACATGTGCTCTAAGTTGGTTTGCATGGATTGTTGCCGGATAATGTGTGTGATGCATTACTTGATTTGAAACTTATTTTCTGGATTTATGTTGAAGATGTTGAAGCAAAGTCAAATCATATATTAGAGAAGAAGATTATCATTACTCTCTATAAGCTCGAGATGATATTCCCTCCCCTTCTTTGATATCATGGTGCATCTTTTAGTTTATCTTCCATATGAGGCTAGACTGGGTGGCATAGTACATACAAGATGGATGTACCCAATTGAAAGATAATTGCATGATATTGTAATATTTATTATTATTATTGTATTTCTTATTATATATGTATATCAATTGACAATTTATTGGAAGGGAGATGCAAGAATACAAGAGTGCATCGCTAACAAAGCACGGCCTGAAGGTTCAATAGCGAAGGCACAATTATGAATGAATGTCTGACATTCTACTCTATATACCTTCGGAGAGTGGAGACCAAATTTACGAGGCCATAATAGAATGTCGATGTTGACGACATTCTGATCGATGGATTATCCGTGTTCTCCAATGTTGCCTGACTATATAGAAGAAAGATTTTGAATGTTGACACCACAGAAAACAGACGACATGCTATTGGTATGTGCTAAACAATTGCGAGGAGGTGGAAGCGTACATGATGTGAGTATATATATTTAATTTTTTTGTTGATATATGCATGAATATACGTACTCATAGATTTAAATTAAAATATACATGTTATTACTGTATCACTTCAGTGGGCACGAAAGTGAGCTCAGAAAAATCAATCTATATTAGCAGCGACACGAATAGAATTAATTCACATCATGGTTTGACGAATGGGTAAGTTATGTTAATGTTCCCATGATTTAAAGGTTCGTTTATATAGTATTTATTTTATCAAACTTAATCTCTTATTGTTCTTTTATTATAGATAGCTTAACTATGTATAGACAATCCTACTATATTAGTGATGACTTAGCCCACTTACACGAAAACCTGACAGATGTGTATCGATATATTCAGCATGCATGTCAATGGTGTGCGATTATTAATGAAAAATCGATTATGTCGAACCACAAGAATTATGGAATAAGCATGAGGGCGAGTACAATGGTGAAATAATAGATTTTTTTGATGTTCTCATGAGATTATAGAGCTGAGATATAGTGATCTTCGGGTCATGTTATTCAAGTATCGAAGGTATGATTTAGGATGACACAGGCAATTGTTATAGACCTCAACTCATCAGTATCCACACTGTCATGTGTGGTACAAAGTGATCCTTATATTTTTGCAAAGCAAGCGAGACTAGTGTGTATATTAATGATACAAAATGAAAGAGCTTGGCAAGTTCAATAAGGGCTCAACATAGATATTTGTTCAATCTCATACTTTTCACATGCCTGAATGATGAAAATCTAGAGAATGAAGTCCATGCAACTATTGAAATGAAGCATATCAAATACAAGCACCAGATAACATATTAGTGCCAGATGACACGGTCGACATAGGAATAATTGCAAAGGGATGACTGCGAATCTGAGGATGTTCCTATTGTTGGAATGTCGTAAGGGCACGGGCACGGGTATGATCCAAAATAATTTGGGCCCACATCATATGTGGATGATAACTTCATCAACGACGATGATGATAGCACTTCAGGGTCGATGCCTTCTATGAGTCTGCTGAGGATGACTATATGGACACGAGTTAGATTCTGAGAATAATAATTAATATAATAAGTAATTCAATTTATTTTTTTGTTACATCATGTAATACTTGAGTTTTTTTGATTACGTACTGATTTAAATTATTTAATCATTGCAGCATCATGGCTGGTCCTGGATGTGAAATTTGCGGGGTAGACAGCAGGCCCACTTGATGATACACATCCTCACTTTAGCATTTTGCACGACGAGTCAGAGGATTTAGATGAGACTCAGCTTGTTCGAGTCTACAGAGCAAACTAGTGCTCAGCAGAGCCTGTCCAGCCAGAGTCATGGCACTGCAGCATCATCCCCCTACAGGTACATCTCTATCAATTAATAAACTATGTATATTTTTTGTTATATACATCCATTGTAGATGATATATGTTCATTTTCATAATTTTCATATGTAGAAACACAGCAGCGACGCATAGTGCATGGTCCTAGTAGGGCCTCATTTTGGAGAAAATATGCATACGCACAATGAAAAGCCGAAAGTATAGATATTTCGGATCATTTGATTGGCACAGAGGCTAGTATAGTCATAAACGAGATCAGTCTGTAATGTGGAAATCATTTTTTATGGGCCGTCAAAGTTTCAAGCATGTAGCCCTCGATACTGCATGCCTAGTCTCTCACATCAAGGTAAGAATTAAATTCGAATGTCTTGCACATCATTACATGATCCATATTATTTTTTGTTATATAATAATTTTTATTATATGAATAATTCTATGTATTTGCTTTTTGTATGATGAATGTTCATATGTGTAGGATAATATTGACTTCAGGATTGCACCGACGAATAAGTGACGCATGTATTCTCAAAATGGCTGCAAATAGATACAGAGATCGGGATGTAGGCTTCATAAATACTGCAATGAGCTACAGGCAAGGGAATTGACCCTGTGACCCAGCTTATAGAATTGGGCTGGGTCTAGTGATGATTGTGGTGGTTATGCAGCATTTGGGAGTGAGGCATTTCAGGTATGTTTAGTATTTCAAGTTATTTTGATATTATTATGTCCTTTATTGTTATAATTGTATTATTTTGTAGCGACGATCGAAGGTGAATAGTGAAAGGAGTAGATTGATTCTATTCATACACAAGGAAGTGCCTCTTTTGCATAGAAATGAAAGAGGATGGTACGTAACTACATTTTAATTATACTTTATAAATTCTTATTAAATATTTAAATTATTTTATTCTTTTTTTTTTTTTTGTTTGAATAGGACTATCCAGAAGTCGACGCCTATGGTAAATTCTATCAAATAGAGTCGAGTTGTGATCGAGAGGCGAGGCAGCATCATGTAAGTATCATTACTCTATATTTTGAATACTTTTAAAGACTTTGAAATAAATTTATGATGTTATTTGGTCTATTGTGAAGAAAAAATGTTACAATTGAGAGAGCAGACGATGAGGGAGGTTGGATTTGACAGTGATACTGGATCGCAGTAGGTTTGTTCGATGATACATAATATGATCCTGGATGCCATCCTCGGGGGTAGCTAAGATCTGGGCATAGCATGCGATCAAAAAAATTTTGCAGTTCGTCATCCAGCCGATCTATGATGCCTCGATGCTAGAGGCAGTTAGGATTGATGAGCATGATGCAAGATCAAATTACTTACTGGATGAATCATAGTCAGACGCTCGAGAGGATAGTGGCTGCGATGACGGGACGGCTCGATATCGATGCCTCCGAGTTAGCACGTCTATAGCCGCATGATATCGCTTCTGCATAGCATCGCGATACACATCAGGCCAGAGATCGATGTCTGGAGGAGGGAACGAGGCCAATGACTCTGATGATACATAATTTATAGTTTTTTTAATTTTAAATAATATATGAACTCATATTTTGTATATGACAATGATGACTATGAAACTTATTACTATTTGAAATTGTTATTTAGAATTTGAATATTTTTATTGTGTTAATATGTTTTTATATAAATATGTTTGATCTGATGAAAATTTATATTTAAACAGATACTTTCATGATAAAAAAATAAAAAATATTTTATTTCATCCATAATTTAATTTAGCGATGAAATATTAATTTTATTATAAAAAATAATTAAAAAATTTTGACGATCCTAAAATATTCAAATTTTCATTATATTTTGTGATGAAATTTTATATTTCGTCGCTAAAATTCGATGAAAAGAATTTGCATCACTAAAAATAAATTTTTTTATCGTAAATTTTATTTTTTTCTTTATTTTTCTTTTAGCGATAAAATTTTTTTTGTCGTAAATTTTGTAATGAATTTTTTTTCATCACAAAAATTGTGACAATATTTTTTTTCATTGCAAAAATTGCGACAAAATTTTTTTCATCACAAAAATTATGATGAAAATTTTTTTTCATTGCAAAAATTACGACAAAATTTTTTATTTCATCGCAAAAATTATCATAAAATTTTTTTTATCACAAATTTAACGATGAAATTTAATATTTCGTCACTAAATTAGTGACGAAATTTTTTTTCATCGCTAAATTAGCAACGAAATTTTTTTTTCATCGTTAATTTTTACGACAAAATATTATTTTTTATTGTTAAAATTAAAAAAATAATAATAAGACTGAAGATGGAGAATACAGGAACAATCAAGATGGAGATCAACAAGTTCGATGGTAAGAGCAATTTCTCCTTGTGGCAGGCAAGGATGAAGGACGTGCTCATCCAACAGAGGTTGATCAATGCTCTCTTGTGTGATGAGAACCCGACCACCATGGAGGTGCGGGATTGGAAACGGCTTATAGATGCAGGTGGTAAGCACCATCCGCATGTACCTGACGGATGAGGTGGTGATCCATGTGCTGAGCGAAACTTTTCCGACGGTGCTGTGGTCGAAGCTCAAGGAGTTATACATGGCAAAATCTCTCACCAACACTCTTTTTCTCTGGAGGCAGTTCTACCAACTGCGGATGACTGAGGGATAGAGTGTGCAGGAGCATCTGAGCCACTTTCAGAAGATCCTCACCGACCTCCTCAGCGTTGGTGAGAATATTGAGGAGAAGACCAGGATGCTGATTTTGCTAGCATCGCTTCTACCTTCGTACGAGTCCTTGCTGACTGCTCTTCTAGTGGGGAAGAGCACTATCAAGAAGGATGAGGTCACCGCGGCGATACTCCAGAACGAGGTCCTCAGGAGGGAGAACCCGGTTTTGAGCTCAGGTGGCGGTAGCTTAGCTTTGGTAGCTTTTGGAAGAGTAGGAGGCGGTAGATGGAGCGACAGAAAATCACAACGAGGGCGGTCTAAGTCCAGGAGGGACTTGAGCAAAATCAGGTGTTACCAGTGTGAGGAGTTGGGGCATCTAGCTAGAGATTGCTTTCAACTCAAAAATCGGACGGTGGCTGCTATAGCGATGGCTGGCAGCGATTCAGATGGAGATGTCCTGGAGATATCTGACGAGGTATCTACTTCTTCCCAGTAATAGATATTAGATTCTGCATGCTCCTATCATGTATGTTGCAGAGAGGAGTAGTTTGACTCCCTGGAGAACAGTGAGGGCACTGTATATCTGCCGGATGGATCGAGCTGTGCGATCAGAGGTATCGGGACGGTCAACTGGAGGACACATGACGGTGCAGTGAGAAGATTGGGAGAGGTCTGATACATATCTAATTTCAGACAGAATCTTATCTCACTTAGCAGACTGGATTCGAGAGGCTACAGGACGGTAGCTGATGGAGAAATCCTGAGAGTGCTACGCGGCGATAGAATTATGCTGGAGAAGAAGAAGGGGAGCAGAGGACATTATTACCTGGTAGGGAGCCCAGTGTGAGGTGAAGCTTTGGGAGCCAGGCGGAGCCCAGAGCAAGGTGAAGCTTCAGGTGGAGGCGGATCGGGCACGAGACAAGAGACTCGGGAGGACGAAAGGCGACGTCGTAAGGTGAGATTTCTATTACCGCAGGGTGATACCCCGAGCAGGTCTCAGGTCAGGAGGAGCACAGCATACGACGGAGATGGGATCAAGCAGCCTGGCTCGACTCCCATGTTTGTCCATCCATAATCAGTAGGCGATTGCCCCAAGACATGGGGGCGAGGAGATCCAGAAGCTCTCAAAGTTTGGAGGAGGCTGAATATCGAGTCGAGATAGAGATTGTTAGGATTTGATGCTTCGAGATTCAGTCCATATTGAGCCTACAGCGAGGTTCACGATAAAAAACAAAGTTCAACGAGATCAAGATCACCTCAAACGGAGCTCGAATGGAGGAGATACGAGCTTTTGAAATCGACATGAGATTCGAGGCTGCGGAGAACCACCGGCGGTCGGTGGCGGGCCGGCGGAGTGGCGATGGCGCGGCCGCAGGCAGCGGCGCGCAGCCCAAGTGGAGCCAACATGCGGGATGCGCGGCCCAGGCGGGCGCGCAGCCCAGCCCCTGCGCGGGCCCGCATGCTGGCGCGGCCTAGGTCTGCATGCGCGGGCCGGCCCAGGCCCAGGCGCCTTGCCTGGGCCCTGTATCCCGATCCACCGTAGACCAGGCGATCCATGGCAGACCTTATGGACCATGTGGGCGTTTCCCACATATTTCTCACGGTCCACGGCACTATTCCATGGATCGATCACGATCGGACGGCCCAGGGAGTTTCCGACGATGATCCAACGATTTGGGGCATTAATTGGATTTGATTAGGACTCTTAAACCTAATCTAATTGTGTTTTAGCCCTATAAAAGGGCCTGAACGGTGAAGGTGGTCTCATGTGGTCTTTTGGATTGGTTTTCTCATGAAGACCCGTGAGTGCTTGTGGCTGCGTGAACCCGAGAAGGAACTCGAGGGAGAGAGAGAGAGCTGCTTGATGCTGAGAGAGAAGGAGCAGGACTTCTGGATAGCAGACGCCGGTCGCTTCAGGAGTTCATGGGGGTCTTCCAAGAGAAAGAGCTTTTGTGAGAGAAACTTCTAGTGAGAGAAAAATTGGGTGTACGAGGGTTGAGGGTGAGATCTCCTCTTGTAAAATTTCTTTTTTATAGTGAAATTTGCATATCCCGTGGAGGCGAGTCCTTTTGTGGCTGATCCACGTATTTTGGTTGTTTTGTTTTGTTTCTTCTTTCTTCCTGCTGCATCGCGTAGTACTGAAAAGATCTTGGAAGGTGATGTCCTGGTCAGACATCCACCCAACACTATCAACTTTTCATTTCATCATCGACAACTTGCATCATTGCAGTCCCAGCTTTTGATAAATTCCTTTATCAGTGTCTTCTCCCTAGAAGTAAAATGCCGGATCCTAAATGTCAATAAGCCTTTGTTTCAAGCAAATTAAGTTACAAATATTTAGTTAATCTATATTTGGTAGACGAGTGATAGTCCATCATCTCAAGATATGTTTCACATAGAGGGACCATTAGGGATTTTCCTCTCTCTTCCTCAAATTCTCTTTCATGAGAATATTGTTTCTGGTAGCAAGCCATGATAAAATTTCACTTTACCAGGCACCAAGGTTAAAAAACATATAATAGTGCAGAAACGCTCATGAAAGAGAATTTGAGCAATGTGAAAGCTCTCAGGGAATCTATCATGGACTCATCGATGGGTCTCCCGAAAAAAGAAAAAACAGATACCCCTCTTAGTCAACATTTCGAGAACTATTGCTTTCTAAATCAAGGGAATCTCATCAACCCACCTATCCTTTCAACATTTGACAAAGAATTTATTTCTCATATAAAGCTTTGATCCATAAGGAAAGCTACGTTTTGTCTTTGCAATGTTGTGTCATGGCAGAGAGACTTGCTTCAAATGCAGAGCAATACAAAAATCTTCTTCCATACTATGTTTCATGCGTTCTGGCAATGGAGATTTCTTCTTTTTAAAATGTCTAATGTTGACACGCCCTTTAAAAAAGAAAAAAAAAATGTAAAAATGGAAATTATTGCATCTGGCAGTAATTGCACATAAAAATCATGTCACATTGGGCCTCCCTTGGAAAACATCTGTGATGCGGGTATTGGGACTGTTCCCACGAGCATGCAGGATCCTGTTTTTGCTTTTCTGGTACATCAAACACGCTATTCCAGTGCAGTAGCACCATTTTTCGGTGAAAAAAATGCAAAGACACCTTAAAAACCCAACTTTTTGGGTACATGTGTCATTCTTCACATGAGACGCACCAATGGATATGACCAAAAGGATGGCTTGGTTGGCTATTGGTGCTTCCCATATTGTCTAAACGTGTTCGCTGGCAACTTTGTCTGTGCCAAATTTGGCATCATCTGGCGGTGGCTAGGCTTATCTTTTGCTTAAAGTTTGGTGGCTTAAAATTTGGACGAAAGGTGATGTTTTGGGGCTAATTTTTTTCAAAGTTAGTTATTTCAACATTAACACTGGTGCAATTCAACTCTCAACCATCCATCAATCAAAAAATATGATTCTGATTTTTATTTTTATTAACTTAATCTAAAGTATTTATTGTAGACTAAATTTATACAAAAATTTCTCACAATTTATGGAGCAGATGTAATGCATGTTGTATACAACACCAAATTTTTTGTGCCACATGGCATGTCAATTTAGATCGTATTTTTAGTAGGACACAAATTAAAATTTTCATGTAAGAAAAAAAAATTCATCTTTCTTCACACCAATCAACTATACATTGGATCGTGCAATAATTGCTTCGAAATTTGTATACAGAAAAATGAGGAAGTCCGAGCTACTTTGAGCTATGCACAGCAGTACCTGACAGTCAACATCTCGAAAAGATCAATTAGTATACAACTAGAATCCTCTTTGATAATAGTTGAGCCACAAAATATTTTTCTTAATTTTAATCTTTGCAACATAGGACCAGCTTTATTGTTAGTATGGATAAGGTACAGATTAAAGTAAAAAATAAAGGGAGCATTTTGGACTACATGATGTTCTGACATTGATGCACTAAGCTTCCTCCTGAAAAGTGCAATGCATCTTAAACACTACTCAAGAGAGTCGTTGGATTGGAGTATGTCAGATAATTTTTAAAAATTATTTATTTAAAAAATAATTATGAGTAAAAATAAATTTTATCATGTTTAGGTATCAAAAAAATTATTTTAAAAAAAATATCAAAAAAAAATATTATATTTAGTTAAAAATAATTTTATATAAAAATATTGTCGCATTCTCAATAATACTCTTAAATAAATAATTCAAGTATTGATATTTTCTTCAATCCATTTATCAGTCATTTATGATTTACTTATATAAATATTATCAATATTGACTATTTTAAATATTGAATATATATATATATATATATATATATTAAATGAGTTAATAAATATTTTTAACTCAAGTATCCATATATATTAGAAAACACATTTTTTATGAAAAAATTTTAATATGTTTTGGTATATAAATAAATATATTGATTATTAATAAATCCTATGTAAGATTTATTCATAACTAATAAATATTTATTAATAATATAATAATACATAAATATAATATATTTTATTAATCTATAAATCAATATATTTATAATATATTAATATAATATATATTCATATAATTAATATTAAATATATATTATAATTAATTTAATATTAATTTAATATATGTGAGGATATTTTCATCAAGAAATGGTGCTTTTAAGTCAATTATTATCAACAAAAGTCCATTTGCTAACATATACAAATATTAGGTACACGCAAAGTAGGCAAGAGATTTTTTATTTGATCAATTTTTTCTATACAACATTAGAATAATCAAGCTACATTTTGTTGTTTATGTTGCTTCCTAGATATAATTTCATTTTTTGGGAGATCACTTTTAACATTGCTTTTGCCCATTAAAAGGAACGATTCAAAATAAGGTGTATGCAATACAGAGAAGGGGGAAAATTTTGAAAATGTTGACCAAGCATTTTCAATTAATTGCCATTAGCAATACTTTTAAAAAAAATTGCAACCTTAATTTTATTTGATTTAACTAGATAATTTGAAAATTTGTCAAAAATGTTCCCTCTTTCTTTCACATGAGATGCATTTTCAAGCTTACTTTTATAACTATGTTAAGAATATTAGTACTGCATTTTTCCATTTCTATTCGTATGCCCCCATGCGACGTATATACATCCATAATTAATAAATCTGCATCTATGACTTAAATGTGTTTGGGGAAGGCAAATAATATGTCACTTGACCCCAAAACAATATATTTTCAAATAAATTAATAAATATATAAAAGTTAACCTATTTTGCAAAAGTAAAAATAAAGTAGATCTTTTGGTATATAATAGAAACAAAGTGGGCTTTATATATGTGCATATGTATGTGTATGACTACATTGTTTTTATATTTTTATATGATCATATGTGAATAAAGCAAGACTCATGAAGCTTTTCTTTATTATTTAGGGGAAATAGTTAAAAGGGGCAGCCCAGTTACCACTAGCAATATAATCGTTCACAAACAAGAGCAATAACTGCAATTTGGTCACATCAAGGACTTCATGTTAAGGTGTTGTTATTATTATGGCTCTTAAATTATTGAGTTATTGTGATTGCATGGAAAAAATCTAAACACAATGGTCCAAATATTCAAATCTCTATTCATTTAGAACATAATAACTTATTTTATAAAAAATATTATAATGAGATATATGTTTTTTGGATAACTAGGATGAAGCAATTGTTATTTCATGTTATCATATGATAATAATAGTTATATGTAGAAGCCTTGCTAATGCATGCTTTTCCTTGCATGATGCACTTGATGGATTACTAAAAATGCTACTCCAGATAAGTGATACTTTATCCTGTCAAGCAATTGCATGGAATTAAGTAGTTGTGTCATTTCAAAAATGACATTCCCTTGATCATTTTAACAATCTCTGAATTCATTTTCTGATCCTTTGCTTGCCTCAAATGATCTCCAGTAGCACCTTCTATTCTCCATTAATGTCATTGGCTATGCACCATTTGTTTTCCTCTAGCAAAATACAACAGAGTTAAATTTGTTTTCAAAGAATTGAACCAGGTATACACTATTGAGCTGGACTGAAGAGGTTAGAAATTTGGACCGGCTCACTTTAAAAATATTTTGATTATTTATTAATATAGATCTAGCCCAGCTCGATTTTGTTGATTATATTGGCCCAACTCGTGAATTTTATAGAATTTTGGATCTAATCATCCAAATATATCCTAAATATTTTTATATACCAAGAGGTGCATATTAAAAGATAATAGTTCACCCCAACATATTCTTTTATTAAAAATGAAAAACATGGTCAAGAAAAATAGCCAGAGAACAACTAAACTCTTTCTTTTTTATTTGAGAGAGGACAACTAAAGTCAACTAAGAGAAAGGGTACTGTAAATGATCCTTTGAACTTTGGAAACGGCTATACTACCATGTCCAGAACCATATGAGAATATATGACATTCTTGAGGGCCAATAATTTTGATAAATTAACAAAAAAATCCTACAATTTTTTCATTTCACCATCGGCAACTTGTAGCACTGGAGTCTTGGCCTTTGATAAATTCCTTCATCACTGTCTTCTCCCTGGAAGTAAAATGTCGGATCCTAAAGTTCAATAAGCCTATGTCTCAAGCAAAGTTAAAGATATTTAGTTCTACATTTGGTAGATGAGTGATAGTCCCATCTCTCAATATATATTTCACATAGAGGGACCATTTGGGATGTTTCTATCTCTCTTCGTCAAATTCTCTTTCGTGAGAATATTGTTTCTAGTAGCAAGCCGCGATAAATTTTCACTTTATCAGGCACCAAGATTAAGAAACGTATAATAGAAACACTCATGAGACTTCAAAGAAACATCCATCTCCATGAGCATTCACAAAGGAGTAAAAAGGAAAGCAATGTGAAAGATCTCAAGGAATCTGTCATGGACTCATCAATAGATCTCTTAAATCCAGAAAAAACAAGTACCCCCTCTTAGCCAACATTTCGAGGTCTACTGCTTTTTGAAACATGGAAATCTCATCGGCCCACCTATCCTCTCAACATCTGATAAAATTTTATTTCTCATATAATTTGATCCATAATACATTTTGTTCTTGAAATGTTGTGTCCTAACAGAGGAAGTACTGTCTTTGCCTCAAGGGTTCAGATTGTATCTTTGGTGCGAAAGAATGATTCACCTTCTATCGTGGCATCCACCATTAGATTGCACAATGCTTGCTTGGAGATCGATATAGGCAAATGGAAGAGGATGGTTGGTGTGCCTTGAGATTTGTGTAATATAAAAAGATGCATCATTCTTTCCTGCAAAAAATACAATCCAAACCGTTGCTTCAAATGCAGAGATGCAAAAATCTTCTTCCATGCTATTTGTCATGCATTCCATGTCTAGAAATCTTGCTAGCCATGGACATTTCTTTCTTTTAAAATGTCTAATCTAGACACGCGCTTAAAAAAAAAAAAGGGTTTGCAAGGATGGAAATTATTGCACCAGGTTGCAATGCAAGTAAAAATCATCTCAGATAAGGCCTCCCTTGGAAAACATTTGTGACGCGGGATATGGGGACTGTTCCCACGAGCACGGAGCATCCTGTTTTTGCTTTTTTGGTACATCAAAATGCTATTCCAATGCAGTAAGATGTTTTGGATAAAAAAAAATTAGCAACACCTTAACATTGTGACAAGGAGACCAGCTTTAGTTTTAACAGCGAGGTGGCGTAGATTAAAAGATGAAAGGGAGCATTTTCGTGCCAGAGAAAAAAAAAAAAAGGACGTACCATTTTGCCGTACGTGCTGTTTTGTTATACAGTATCCTTTTATTGTGTCTCTGATCAAAAATGGCCGAACAGTCCACAGAAGGCGGCCGAAAGAAATGGAAAAGTTTGACGGGTACATACGTCTTAAAATTAAAGCAACAGGCGATGTATATGCCAAGTTATTCTGACATAGATTCACTATGCTTTCTCCTGAAAAGTGCAATGCATCTTAAAAACTACGCAGCGCGTTTTCTCACAGGGAACTTTTTTTTTTTTTTTTCTGAAGGAAATAACAGGGAACTTACCGCCCCTTTTTTTGGTCGAATATGTTGGAGGCTTCTCTGCATATACATGCGGATCTGGATTCAAAAATTTCTCATGCATGAATTTTATAACAAAAAAAATTTAAAAAAATAAAAAAAAAATATTTTGTCCTCACGTGCCGAGTACATGAGGTGGACTCCTGATGGAGTCCATCCTCTTCTTTCGAGTTTCACCGAAAGAAAAATCCTATGGTTGATCAAACTCTGATGAAGATTTTGAGATCTGTGCCTTTAAATTTTTTTGTCATCTCCTTGAAATCCCTAGTCAATTGCCGATGGAGTCACGAGGATTAGAGAGTTCTTTTCGTAGGGTATTTCTGGTGAGCCACCGCCAATATCGAAGTTGAGGTAACAAACTTCTATTCTCCTTCCTCTTCTATTTTTCGAATTGTAGGGAGCTTTTGATAGACGGATTAAGCCATCGGCCATCAGATTTCATAAGAGCTCGGACCTCTCCAATTTTTATTTCCCTTCTTTTCTTTCCATTGGATCGGCTGTAGTCGTTAGGTTGTGGCCTTGTCTTGGTCATCGATAGACAGAGCCACACCCCCACCACAGCTGCCCAAGGCACTATCGAAGAAGGCCATGGCTACAGGAGGTGGTTGGTTTATGCAATAACCTGCTACAAAAAAAAAAGCTTAAGCCTAAACCCCTTGCATGAATCTCAAAGCAAAGAAGAAGAAACCAAAAAAAAAACTTTAAAACATCACGTGATTGACATGTCAGGCAGAGAGGTAGACTCCCAATGGAGTTTGGTTCCTTCTCCATTTTCCATCCGGAATAGAAAACCTAAGGCTCATTGGATTTCGGCGAAAGCCCTAAGAATCGATCAATATAAGGCCTCCAAATCTTTCCCTTGTGTATCAACTTCCAATCCTCAATCAGTCACCGACGAAATCCATGGGATTTTCTTAGATTTTTGCCAAGTATTTCCGAGAGCCATCATGAATTTTTGCTAGGAAGGAGGATCAAATACCTCATCAAAGATGAGATATGGCCTCTGAACCTCTTTCTCTTTCTTCCTAGCTTCTTTAATGCCCTCGCCGACTATGGTCGCTAGATTTACTTTGAAACTGAGCCTCCCCTACTTTCTTTTTGATTTTTCTTCTGCTAGATAGGTCATCATTGCTGAAGATGTTAAGAAAAATATCTTGAGATTCGATTCATAATAAGCTTAGGATGGATGACGAGCGGAGTCCAATGATCCCAAGAACAACCCAAACGGAGTCCAGATGGTGAAGATACACGTGAAGAAAGTCTGGAAAGGAGGTAGTACAATCCACGGATTGTTGGAGGGACCCACGGGTGGCGCAACCCGATGGCGAAGCAGGCCAGGCCCGGTAGTGCAGGTGCGTGCAGGCTGGACATGGGTGCATGGCCTAGGCGGGCGCGCATGGGTCGGCCGCAGACCCAGCCCAGTGGGTGTGCACCAAGCCTGCATTCTCATGTGGTTCACGTGGACTGGTAGTCCATAGGTGATGGAGTGTGGTCCACGTAGCAGACACCCCATTTCCCCCTCAGTTGTCGCAGTCCACAATGGGCCGACGAGCGTTTCTCTACTTTTCACTGGGCGTATGGTGCAATCAGATGGTAGGGGTTGATTCTAGGTTTGATCAAATGGCTGTGGAAGCTGAGAGGCACGATCTAAAGCATGGTTGCACGGTATCGGATGGATAGCAATGGTCGTGGCATGGATCGGATGAATAGAGATGTTATAGAATTCGATCAGGAGTCTGATTTCGATGTGGTTTGGGTCCTGACACCTATAACCAGACCCAGTGGCAATAGAGATGTGGGCTGAGGTAGTCAGCAGAGAGCTGTAAAGAAGTCGATGGGAGCTCAGGCAGTCATCGGGAGAGAGTCCGACAAAACATCGAGCATGAGCAGTAGGCAAAGCAGATGCAGGTAGAGCCTAGCAGAGCATCAGGTAAATCAACTGTGGAGAGGCATGATATAGCGGTCCATCACAGGAAGCATCCAGGGACATCGAGGATCCTAGTACTGGCAGACCTGTGAGAGAGTCT
Organism: Elaeis guineensis; assembly: GCF_000442705.2. Lineage (NCBI taxonomy): Eukaryota > Viridiplantae > Streptophyta > Magnoliopsida > Arecales > Arecaceae > Elaeis > Elaeis guineensis. The sequence continues at coordinate 33,953,907 of NC_026002.2, forward strand.
CCTTAAAGAATTTTGAGAGAGCTTTTGTAAGGGTGACTTCTTATTAAGAGAGGTGTCTATGGAGAGTTGAGAGTAGGTATTCTCCTTTTATATTTATTTCCTTTTCATAGTGAATCTTGCATGTCCTGTGGAGACAGCACTTGGACTGTTCCACATACTTAATTATATATTTTTTATTTTATTTTATTTTTTTTGTTGCTGCAACGAGTGGTATCGGATCCTGCACAATAAATGGTATTACAGAGCCATAATAATTGGTATCAAAGCAAGGTGATATCACAATAATTAGTACAGAGCTAGATTGGTACCAGATGTAGATTGCGGCAGTGGTGATCAAGATTGAAGATGGAGAAGACAGGCACATCAAAGTGGAGATCAATCGCGAAGGATTGATCGATGCTTTCTTGTGCAAGGAGGAACCGTCTATGTGGAGGATGCCAACTGAAGCTCAGTGAGAGGTGGAGCTCCAGGTAGAGATGGATCGGGCACAGAATAGGAGATTCAGAAGGATGATAAGCGACATCATCAAGAGGCTACCCCAAGCAGGTCTCAGGTCAGGAGGTGCATAGCATATGACGTAGATGGGATCGAGTGACCTGGCTCGACTCCCATATTTGCCCATCCATGAGTAGCAGGCGATTGCCCCAAGGCATGGGAGTGAGATCTAAAAGCTCTCAAAGTCAGATGGAGACTGAATGTCGAGTTGAAGTGAAGATTGTTAAGGAAAATATCTCAAAATTCAATCTATAATAAATCTAGGATGAGATCCAAGATGACGAACAGAGTCCAACGAGCTCAAGAATAGTTAAAACAGAGTTCAGATGGCGAACATACGCACGAAAGAAGCTCAAAAAGGGGTGGTACAACCCATGGATCACTGGAGGGTCCCACGGGTGGTGCAGGCCGACAATGGAGCGGGCCAGGCCCGACAGCGTAGGCATGCACAGGCCGACCATGGGCACATGGCCCAAGCGGGCATGTGTGGGCCGACCGCGAACCTAGCCCAACAGGCACGCACAGGCCTGCATTCTCACGTGGTTCATGTGGATCGACGGTCCACAGGTGATGGAGCACAGTCCATGCAGCAAACACCCTATTTCCCTCTCGATTCTCGCAATCCACGATGAACTGATGAGCATTTCACTAGGCGCATGGTGCGATCGGATGGCAGGGGTTGATTCTAGGTTTGATTGAATGGCTGCGGAAGCTGGGAGGTACGATCTGAAGCATGGTTGCATGATCGGACATGCAGCAATGATCACGGCATGGATCGGACAGTTAGAGACATTATAGAGTTCGATCAGGAGTCTAATTTTGATGTGGTTTGGGTTCTGAGGCCTATAACCAAATCCTGTGGCAACAGAGGTGTGGGCTGAGGTAGCCAGCAGAGAGCCATGAAGAAGCCAATGGGAGCTCAAGCAGTTGTTAGGAGAGAGTCCGACATAGCACCGAGTATGAGCAGTAGGCAAAGCAGATGCAGGCAGAGCCTAACAGATTGTCAGGCAGGGCAGCTGTGGAAAGGCATGATGTAACAATCCATCATAAGAAGCATTCAGGGACATCGAGGATCCTGGTACTGGCAGGCCTGTGAGAGGATCTCTTTGAAAAATTTTGAGAGAGCTTTTATGAGGATAGCTTCTTGTTAAGAGAGGTGTGTATGAAGAGTTGAGAGTGGATGTTCTCCTCTTGTATTTATTTCTTTCTCATAGTGAAGCTTGCATGCTAGGTGGAGGCAGCATTTGGGTTGTTCCACGTACTTGATTGTATATTTTTTATTTTATTTTCTTCTTTCTTCTTGCTGTAATGGGTGGTATCGGATCCTATACAATAAGTGATATCACAGAGCTACAATAATTGATATTAGAGCAAGATGATATCACAATAGAAGATGGCCTTGCTCGGGTCATCAAGGGTCGGAGCCACCCTATTGGAGCTATTGGGGGTCACTGTCAATGAGGGTCCTGGCCATAAAGGTGGCCAGCCTTAATTTCTTCCCTTCCTTTATTTCAATGAAGAAGAAAAGAAGAAAATGAGAAGAAAGAAAAAAAAAAGAAAAAGAAAAGAAAAGATAAAAAGAGTTTTCCCTTTCTCCTCTCTCCTCTCTCTACATTCTCTCTCTGCTTTCTCTCTACAAGATTTTCTCTCTAGTTTCTCTCTCTCTACTTTCTCTCTTTAGAAATTTTTTTTTCTAGATTCCTTCTCTCTTTATGGATTTATACATACATATATACTCTATCTAGTTGTCTTCTAGACTAGTGGATGGTCCAGATATCGAAATAGTCTAAATCAATTAGTTGACCCTAGGAGGGATCTTAGACTTATGATATTAGGGTCGTTTACTATAATTTTTTCACCATCCCTAATCATCTATGATTCATATGTTTGACCCTGATCATATATAGGTGTGACTGTCCACACAAGGTGTCGAGCAGAATATCCTATTTTGGAGTTCGTAGATTGAGAAGTTTATCGCTTACTATGTTTGAGTCAATCATTAGTATAGGTAAGAGTTCTTCAACACCATCACCTACATGTTTATGAAAAATTAAATCTGCATGATTGATGTATATTCTATATCTATTGGTATGTGTATACATGTTGAATTGATGTTGCCTGAATTATGATTAATTGGTGCTTAATGATTGCTAAGTAAGAAAAATATAATTTAATATAATTGATGGGGTGAGCAGCATTTAGGTTAGCCAGTCATACAAGAAACATGGTGTACATACTACGTCAGTCTCGGATTGGATTGCAGCATTATTTTGACCTGCCACGAGCTAAAGCATGACTGTAACTAATCTAATGCCAAAAATTAGATTATGACTTTAATAATATGAATGGGGCATGAGTGGTATTTGGATTATTTGGCCATGCAAGAAACATGGTGTGTGTGTTTTGGGTCAACCTCGAACTAGGATGCAACATGTGTTTGGCCTACCATGGGTTGAAGCATGGTTGTAATTAGTCCAATATTCAAAAGACAAACATAAAAGGTGAGAAAGAGGAGCATGTAGATGGATAGCCTTGTGTAAAACATGGCATATTAACCATAGGCTGAGATGTTTGGCCTGCCATAGGTTGGAGCTAGTTGTGACTAGTCCAGTGCTGAAATCAAATCAAGATGATGAACTGAATCTAATTGAAGGATATCTGGACTAGTCAGCATGCGTGAAACATAATGTTTATGATGTCAGTTGTGAGCGGAGGTCATGGATGAAAATATGGTGTGTGTTGGCCTGCAATGGATTGGAGCGTAAACAGGTCTAGTTCAGTACCGAAATAATAATGTTGTGTGGATTAAGACTGTATTAACCAATTAATAATAAGCAATTTCTTTGAAAGACTATTGAATAGAATTACTGATTGATGACATGTGATGTGTTGACCAGAATTGTGATGATATTATTCAACTATTAAATTGATGATGTATGAATCTTATTATTTTCTTATCAGTTGTGTATATTTGTTAAAAGATGTTTCATATTCATTTTGATGTGAGTATGGAGGATTCTTACTAGGCTGTTAAGCTGACACCCTCCTTTTTTTTCAGACTTGTAGGATGCATAGTATCGATCGGGTTGGGCGTAGAGTTTCAAGCAATAGAGTTTTTAGTTAGTTAGTTAGTTGATTTTTTGATACTAAATAATATTTCAATTTTGTCACTACAAGAAAATAAGTTATTAGCTACGTAAAATTTTTATCGCTAATAAGCCAAATTCATCACGAATAATAATTAGCGACAAAAATTTCGTCGCTAGAATTTTGTTGCAAAAAATACCATCATTGATAATATTTTTACGATGAAAAGTCTATTTTTATTGTAAATAATATTAATTTATGACCAAAAATTTTAGTCATAAAAAATAAAAAATGGATTTTTGATGGGACGTGAAGGAATGCGGGGTATTAGCGACATAATTTTTTATCATCAATAATTAATTTTCATCACAAATAAATTGAACAAAAAAAATATTTACGATGAAAAATATATTTTCATCTCTAATAACGTTATTAGTGATGGAAAAATTTTTTCGTCGCTAATAATTCCTGCCATAAAAAAAATTTTCGCTGAAAAAATTCACGCCTCGAGAAAATATTATTTATGATGAAAATTTACTGTTTCATCGCTATTTATATAATTAGTGATGAAAATTTTATTCCGTCACTAATAATCATTCAAAAAATTTTTTTTTTATTTGGATAATGCAATGATATATGTGATATATGTATATATATATATATATATATATATATATATATATATATATATATATACATATATATGTATGTATTTGTGTATATATGTGTGTGTGTCTATATATATATATATGTGTGTGTGTGTGTGTATACACATATTAAGTTGGTAAAGTCTTTGGTTGTTGGATCAACTGAAATGGGATCAAATCTTATCTCCACTTTTGGGGGTCCAGGGATATTTTGGAGAGGGCAACCTCGAAACACAAAATGGACTAATCAAACAAAGATAGGAAAAGATTTTAATCGACATATTCATTTTACTCCAAACCAATATTATGTATTGATTATATATACAAAATTATATGTTACTTTATATAATATAAATAGAACAATATTTTATATCTTGCATTAAATAAATTGATATTTATCTATCTTATTTTTGGATCAAAATTAAAGGTTGAAAACATAACTTTTGAATGTAAACAATTAGAGACTCAAGAAAGGCATATTAGAATGACAAAAATCACAAGAAAAAACACCATGATAGAAAGTAAGAATAAAAATAAAAGTAATCACCTGGAGCATGCTTTCATCAACCCCACCACTTCGACCCTCCCATGCCCCAACATTTGCGACAACATAATTTTCATAGACCATGACTTTTCACGTGCCTTGTATATACACATATCTTGATATTCTACGTAATTTTATTTTGAACATATTAGTTTTTAAAACTATCTTATAATTTTTTATAAATATAGTAATATTTATTATAATATATATCCTTCAATATAAAAACTTTTTTAAATTTTCAAAATTTTTTAACCATTAGCGATGAAATATTCCATCGTTAAAACTCATTCTAATGATGAAAAAAACTTATTGCATCGCTAATAGTTTAATTTTTTAAATTTAAAATTATTTTTTTAAAATATTAGTGATGAAAATAATTCATCATTAATAATCAAAGATTTACGATGATAATACGATTTATCATCATAAATAGTTCATTATTTATAATGAAAATATTTTGTTGTAAATTATCTTTTATTTTTAAATTTTTAAAATTTAAATATTTATAATAAAAAATATTTTTCCAGTGCTAGTATTCATATTAGCAATGGAAATATTTTCATCGTTAAGAAAATGACTAGTCTTTTGTTTAAAAATTATTTTTGTTTAAAAATTTGTCATGAAAAAAAGCTTATTAGCATCGCAAATAACTTACTTTTTAAAATTTTATATTTTTTTAATTTTTTAATTATTAGTGATGAAATATTTCATTATAAATATCTCATATTTTTTGATAAATTTTTTTTTTCATCACAAATATTTTGTTATCTACGATGTTATATTTTCATCATAAATAATTATTCTATTTTAAATTTTTAATTTATCTAACTTTTTAAACTATTAATGATGGAATTATCCATTGTTAATATTTTTAATTTTTGATAAAAAAATTTTATTGGTCGTAAATAGTTAAATTATTTGTGACTAAAATTTATGTCATAAATAATTAAAAATTTCTAATTTTTAATTTTTTTTGACTTATTAGTATGAAAAAAATTGGTCATAAATAATGTTATTGATGACGCAAAACTTGATTTTATCGAAAAAATTTTTAGTATTTCTGACCAAAATAATTTCATCAATAATATCTTTATATTTCTTATTTAAAAATATTTTCTTATTTATGATAAAAATTTTCATCGTAAATATTCTATTTATTACAATGCAAGCAATGTTTATGTCGCTAATTATTTTTATTTATGATGAAAAAATTTATTCATTGTAAATATTTTTTTATTATCTATGAAAATTTTTTACCATCATTGACATTATTATTTGTGATGATAATTCTATCCATCATAAATAATTTCATCGCTAAAAATCTCTTTTCTTGTAGTATTTTAAATTTTTAATTTATCTAACTTTTAAACTATTAACAATGAAATTATCCGTCATTAATATTTTTAATTTGTGATAAAAAAATTTTATTGGTCATAAATAGTTAATTATTTGTGACTAAAATTTACATCATAAATAATTGAAAATATCTAATTTTTAATTTTTCTTGACTTATTAGTGATGAAAAAATTTATCGTAAATAATGTTATTGACGACGCAAAAATTGATTTTGTCAGAAAAATTTTTAGTATTTCTGATGAAAATAATTTCATCAATAATATCTCTATATTTTTTATTTAAAAATATTTTTTTATTTATGATCATAATTTTCATCACAAATATTCTGTTTATTACGATGTAAGCAATGTTTATGTCGTCAATTATTTTTATTTGCAATGAAAAAATTTATTCATCTTAAATACTTTTTTATTATCGATGAAAATTTTTTACCATCATTGATATTGTTATTTGCGATAGAAATTTTATCCGTCGTAAATAATTTCATCGCTAAAAATTTCTTCTCTTGTAGTGTGTAAACATTATTCAATAAAGATGGATTTGTTTGATTTGATAAATATGATTAAAACTTTATAATTTTTTTGATGTTCTTATAGACTTATTTATTATTTAAGCCTTTCATATTTTTTAGGACATATCCTAGGAAGTATGCGATCATTACATATCCGATCCAGGTGCTGGGTTTAGGGTGTGATAGCTTAGGACTCCCTTTTCCTATTTCAATGAAAAAGAAAGAAAATGAGAGAAATAGAAGAAGAGGAAAGAAAAAAAAAATAAAAAGAAAAAGAAAAGAAAAAAAAAAGTAAAAAGAAAAAAAAAAGCAAAGAGAGAGTTTCTCTCTCTTTCCTCTCTACCTTCTTTCTCCATTTTCTCTCTATGAGTTTCCATCTATTTTCTCTCTCTACTTTTCTTTAAAAATTTCTCACTCTAGATTCTTTCTCTCTTTATGGATTTTTGTCTCTAAAAATTTTATAGACCAATAGAGGATCTAAATGTCTAGTTGATGTTAGATGTATGCCCTAGAAGTCTAGTCGGCCGACACATATAACCTTTCTAGTGGCATAGTTTTGTAATTGAATAAAATAAATTAGATTAATTTTTACTCATGTTGAGTCATGTGTCCATAAATCATCCAAAGAATTAATAAGATGATGACACATATTCTCAAGAGTTGAGAACTTGAGACATATGTCATTGGTGATTAATTCTTAAATACTTTCAATCGATGGATCATCATGATAATGGTGATTGATCCGATTAGATTGGTGCATAGATTGCTTTTCTCTGGATAGATGAATCTCGAGTCTATAATGTAGAGATATTGGAGTGAGAGTGCAGGTGATTGTTAAAAAATAATAGCATCGAGCGTGATCAATACGAGTAGTTATACAGATGTCTATCCACTCGTCAGTGATATACTTGATGCTGCAGTGATGTGAGTAGTTCTCAGATTTACAGTGTCTCGACTGCTCACAATGGGGTTACTGTAGTTTGACTACACATAAACTTGATCCCTAACCATATGGATCCTTATAGTGGACGTTGGCTGTAGTAGGTTTACTATAGGAGTAGGATATGTACCTAGAAGAAATTTATCAATCTTGATAGATAAGGAGTAGTCCTATGTTATTCATGAGACTGAGTTCAGAAAATCATGATCATAGCAGAGTGAATGATGGAAAAAAATTTTCACAGAGTTCTATTTATGAACTTCAATCGATTGAATATTACATATAACAAGCGATGGGATTTAACGAGTAATTTATATTCTCCATCTTATTAGGACTCACGATAGAAGGACTGAATCATACGGTAACAATACCTAGAGGTTCAATATTTCATTCTATTGGATAGCTACTACATATTGCTAGATATTACTGATGGATTGTGAGACTCATCAAGCATCCTCTTGATGATCGATGATCCTTGATGGGTAGAGTTAGAATCATTTCAATCCATCGAAAGGAGTTTCAATGATATTATGATAGGGATCACAGTATATCTCAGTACTAGACAAACTAGGATCTATGGGATCACATACAAAAAAGATCTTTATCCGATCAGATGGTTGATTTGTGATTATGAATCACAAAAGGATCTAATTATCATGTGATTGATCCAATGCAAGAGTTACATAAAGTAATTCGCTAAGTGTTAATGAGTTGTAGAAGGATTAATTAGCAATTGGATTGCTAATTGAATCAATTTGATTGAGTAATGGGACTGAAATCAAGTCTAATTGAATTGGATTCAATTTAGATTAGTTTGGATTTAATTAGATCAAGCCTAATTGGATTATGAGATAACTCAATTTAAAGGGAGATCAATTCCTAATTTGATTAGGATTTGGGTGCCATATAATTTCTAATTAGATTAGGATCTAATCAAGAGAAATTGGCTTCCTAGTTGGACTAGAATTTCATTCTCTTTAGGCTCAATCAGTTTCTAATTAGATTAGGATTTGATTAGAGTTTAAATCAGCCACCTAAAGAGTCCAAATACACTAGGATTCTTTCTCTCCCTAGGCGCCACAAAACCTTCCACGCCATATCATGCTAACCACCGCTCCTCTTAAGTTTTGCATGAAGTTTTTCACGCCCTCATCCCTCTCGCGGTCTTCTTTACATGCCAACCTTTCTTGGCTTAAGGTTTGGATTAGAAATGAAATCAAATTCCAAAGCGATTTTGATTTGATATGGATCCTTATGAGATAAGGATTAACCTTATCCTTCTTTGATGCAAAACCATAAAAGGCATTTACTTTGTGCAATGAAAACATAATTTTCATCGAGAAAGAAGTCCACACCCCTCTCTCATCTCATGTGCTCTCTCCTCTTATTAGCATGAAACCCAAAAGATGGAGGTGTCCAAGAGTTGGACGCCATCCCAATGACTTATCAAGATATGGTTTAACCTTATCTTAATCTACCAACTAACACCATATAAGAAGGGATTAAGAGGGTGTGGGGATTTGATTTTCATGTGAAAAAGAATCTATTTTCACCATAGAAAATAAGAAAAAGAGGCCATGGGTTCCATGGGGTGGCGGACATCTTTTGTTGCGTAAGAGAGAAAAGAGGCATCTCCTCTCTAGGGTATGTCATGTTATGGTGCGAGTTCCATGGGATGGGGCTGCACATCCAGGCATGGGTTTTAGGAAGAGAGAAAAATAAAGAAATAATTTCATCTTTTCTTCCTCTTCCTCCTCTTCCTTCTCTTCTCCTTGTTCTCTGAGAGGGTTTGAGAGAAATGATGGAGAAACTCTGCATCAACCATCGGGAGGTGGCTTTTGTAAGGGTGCTAACACTCCGATGAAGCAACGAACCTCTAATCGGATTGAAGGCTTCGTGTGGATATCCATAGAGGCCGAACGCATATGCGGCTCGACGAAGACCTCATTGGATTATCATGATCATCAGCTGCAGAGATTGTCGACCTGCACAAGGTATGGAGATCTGATCTCTAATTTTTGATTTCATTTACATCTAATTTTTTAGCATCTTAAAAGCATGTGATCGATCCTATTGCATATAGATTAAATCTACTTCATACATGTTAGATAGATTAAATTATTTAATCTAGATCAGATCTTATTCCACTACATTCAAATCTTTAAAAAATAAAAATATGCATACTCTGATTTGTGCATGCATGATCCCGGATGTGCGATATTCTTCAAATGGTATTAGAGTCAGATTATCATTCACATGCATTTTTAAGATCTGAAAATCAGATCATTAGATCTGAAAATCAGATTTAATAATTAAATTAGATCTAATTTAGATACATGTGATGTATTAGATTTTCTTTATACATGAAATATATAAAATTGATGCATATGTGATATGTGTAGATTAAATTTTTAGTACCCTAATACTCTTCGAGATCCATAGTAAAGGTCATCCTGCCATAGAGGACTATGGTGGAAGGGGTGCCTACATGAATCAGGAGGAAGAACTATGAAAAGTTTATCGATTTTAGAAACTGTTTTCAAAACAAGCTAACCAAATATGTTAGATCTGAAAGTAAGATATTGAAAAGTGTTTTCAAATAGTTTTAATCACCTTTTTAGATCTAATTTTGCATGTATGAGATATGTGTCATATTAGTTTTAGATCTAAAAATTATATATATGATATATACTTCATAGATTTTAGATCTAAAATACCATATATGTAATATATGATTCTAGATTTAGATCTAAAAAATATTTTGAGATCATAAACCATTAATTCATGTACTTAAATATAATTTAAAAATTATTTTTAGAATCTAAATTTAAGTTTGTGCATGAGGGTTTGGGTCAAACAATTAGGTCTTGTGATTAGGCTATAATTAGGATTTATTGGTAGATCAGGTTAGAACCTTTTTCAATTCTTGAGCAGTTGTTCGAACCTAATCAATGTTGATTAAGATTAGGTCAAAGGGGCTCAAAATTGAGTTTAGTTGTAGTTGGTCATATCGATTCATATTTGATGTGAATTGATTACTTCAAGATCGAATTGGCTCAGTGGAATGAGCCCGAGTCGCTAGGCTGACCTATTCAATTTTAATTGACCAATTGGTGTCTAAGACAAGTCTCGACTGATGGTTTTTAATTGAAACTATGCTTACCTGGCCAATCCAATTAGTATCTAAGGCAAGCATCGGTGACTTTTTCAGCGATCTCACTTATCTGGCCAACTTGATCGATTAAGTCTTAAATAAGATTGCTTAATCATTCGAGTTCACCCATGCTAAACTAGATTTATCAGACATGAGATATACTGATCTAAATTAGTTTAATCAGATATGAGATGTGCTGACTTAAATCAGATTAGTAAGATATGAGATGTACTGATCTGAACCAGACTAGTCATGTACATGAGATGTATATGACTATGTAGAAGAGACCTACATTAAAATCTCCTTAATAATATTCAGTCGAGGGGTCTTCCACCATTGTAGAGTACCGTGCCCTCTTCGATATTGATTGTTTTCAGTTGGATACAATAGTTCAGTTGCATCAGGAGAGAAGCAATCACTCTATATGTGGGGTGGAGATGGGGTTGGATCCAAGATTTATCAAGTGAGGGTCCAATGACGGCTTCACTCATACTTAATGGTGTGTCTGACTTAACTAAAGAATGAGGTCAAGATCTGTTAGATGAGATCTCAGGACTTAGAGATCAAGTCTATTGCAATTTACTTGAGAAGCATTGGACAAGAGTTGTTTATTTATTAGTTGACACATTCATCAAGATCTGTCAGATGAGGTGGTGTGGCAATCGATGGGACCACGATACCTGCTAGGAATCCTAACTCACGAAAGGATTTTCGCTTCCTAACCCGAGGAGTGTTTGGATCTGAAGAAATAGTGGGAGATAATTTTATTTTTAAAATAAAATCTCTAAAATAAACTAAATAAATTAATTATAAAAATCTAACTAGAATCTTCTTCTCCCTATTAGGATTTCTCTGCCTCCAACCTTATTTCTATTTTTAGAAAACAATCGACTAACCGGACCTAATTATAAGGACAGGCTCAGGAACTTGAAAGTTGTTGTGAGATCTAAGAAGCTTAGCTATGTCAAGAATCAGAAAACTCTAGTGTTACCAAACTATCCAACCACCGACTAATGGAAAGCATTGAAAATTAGATGGATGATCGTAACAAGGTCAAGTGTAACTGTTGAAATTTCTTCAGTACACATGCATGTGTATTTTAAATTTTTTTTTTCAAAACAATACAGTCAAATTAAAGATTAAAACTTCTTTTAATCTAAAATATGTATGCATAAGAACATAACACACAAAGATGTATTTCATATGCTAAAATTAATATATGATGAGTTAATGCTAAAATTAAATATGTGATCGGATCACATACCTATTTCACTAATTATTTCTTCGAATCTAGATCTGAAAAAAGATGGATTCTCCCTTAGCCACAAAAGCGTATGGCCTCTATGGGTATCCATTCAGGATCAACTTGGATCAGTCCTTTTTGATGTAGATCTTTCTTCTCCAGGAAGATCTTCTCGCGAATCTAAATGAAGCCTAGATTCTTTGATCAACTCTTTGATCAATCATTAATCTTTTTTTTCTCTTCTCTTTTTTGATCTTCTTCTCTTGATCTGAAAGTAACCAAGAGCTTGAAACTAGCAAGGAAGAGGGATGCCCAAACTCCTTTTGGGTGTTGTGATGATGGGATGTCCAAAGGCTTGGATGTGTGAACCAAAAGGGAGGAAGAGAGGGACGCATGGGCAGCTGTTTGGGTGGCTGGGAGCTTGCTAAAATTTTGATAATAAACTCTTAGGGGAGGGTCCTTTAAATAGAGGAGCAATTGGACTCCTAATCAAAATCAAATCAGCCACCTTATATGAGTCCTAATTGTATTAGGACTCCTTGTAATCCCTACTCTTTGACCATGCCTAAGTGATCCAAGGGGGTGCCAACACTTGGCATCCTCTAGCCCTCTTTCTCACACGCCATAGGGAAGAGGAGGTGAGCTCCTCCCTTATCTTTCATGCCATCATCATGTGGGCGCACCCAACTTGATCAAATCAAGTGGCGCCCCAATTGAGTTAATCCAAACAATCAAGGAATAATCTAGGTGATTGAACTCCATAATTATTTGATCCAAGACTCTTAGGCAACCATCATATGGAGCCCATTGAATCTAATCCAATTAAGTTCAATGCAGGTAATTAACTTGAATTTATTCTTATTAAGTAAGCAATTTAAGTTAAATAAGGAATTGGGTTCAATCTTGTGCTAGCAAGGTCATCCTGAACCCAATAGGATTTCTCCAACCCAATTAAGACTTCATAAGCCCAATTACTTAATCCAGATCTAATTCCTTTATTGTGTGACCCATAGGTTCAATTCTATCTGATAGTGAGATATTCCATGATCTCTATCATAGTATCATTGAAACTCTTTTCAATAGATTGAAATAATTTCACTCTAACTCAACAAAGATTGTCGATCCTGAACAACCTTAGTGAGCTCTCACAATCCATCAGTAACATCTAGCAGTATGTAGTGGCGATCCAGCATTACTGAAAAAAAATCTCAAGGTATAGTTTTCGTGTGATTCAATCCCTCTATCATGAGTTTCGACTAGATGGCAAGTCATGAATAAATCATCAAATCTCATCATCAGTCATTGATAGATTCGATTAGCTTAAGTCCAATTATGATTCTCATGGAAACTCTTTTTCATCAATTATACTACTATAGCCATAGATTTTTAGACTTAGCCTCTCAAATTCATAGGACTATTTCTTTCTATCAAAATCGATAGATTTCATCTACATGCATATCTTACTCTTACAGTAGATCAACTATCGCCAACATACACTACAAAGATTCAAAAGATCATATTTTTATGCAGTCAAACTCCAACAGCCTTACTGTGAGTAATCATGCTACCACAGATCAAAAGACCATTCACACAACTACAGCATCGAGATGATCACTGACGATGGAGTAAAAATCTATGTGATCTCTCATATGATTATACTCAGTACTAGTTCTCTAACAACTACCTGCACTTATCACTCAGTATCTCTACACTGTAGACTAGAGACTCATCTACCCTGAGGAAGTGATCTATACGCTGGTCTATCCAGATCGATCACCATCTTCATGATGATACCATGACTGGGAGCACTTTAGAAATTAATTATACATACCTCTAATTCTCAACACCTTGAGAATATGTATCGTAAGTATTAATTCTATGAACAATTCAAGGATATATTACACTTGAATGAAAATAAAATTTTATCCTTTTATTAATCAAATTAATATTTTAAATATAAAATTATGTTTTAGAGTTATTATAATATGTCAGCCATATTGGCTTCTAGGACGTACATCTAGCAATCTCCCACTTGGACTAAAGCCAATTGACCATTAATCTAAGTCCCATCTTCTCAAGGTGGATTTTCATCTTTGACTGGCTCAATTACTTTATCAATGGGTCTGCCACATTATCTGTGGAGTCGACTCTTCGCATCTTGATATATTTATTTTTGAGATAGTCGCATATGATGTGAAACCGTCGCTCGATGTGCTTGAATTTCTGATGAGACCTCAGCTCCTTAGTAAGTGCTATGGCTCTGTTGTTATCTCAATATAGTGGTATGGTATCCAATGTCATTATCGCAAGCTCTGCAATGAACTTTTTGAACTAGAAGCTTTTCTTTGTAGCATCCAAAGTAGCAACATACTCAGTTTCTATGATCGAATCTGCTATGATGAGTTACTTGAAACTCTTCCAGTTAACTGCGCCACCATTGCATACAAACACATATCTTGTAGACTTTCTATATTATGATCAGATATGAATTCTAAATTAGTATAACCCTCGACTCACAACTCAGAACCTCCTCCAAAGATCAAGAACAAATCTTTAGTTCTTCTCAAGTACTTAAGGATGTTCTTCACAGCTATCCAGTGCTCCTCTCCTGGATTCGACTGATACCTACTTGTGACACTTACAGCAAGGGTAATATTAGATCGAGTACAAAGCATGGCATATATGAGGCTCTTTATGATCGAGGTATAAGGAATCTTACTCATGCACTGAACTTTCTTAGATGTGATCGGATAAATCATCTTGAAAAGATGAATACTATGCCTAAGAGGTAGAAGTCCTCTTTTAGAATTTTTCATGCTGAATCTCTCCAGCACTTTCTCTATGTACAGCTTTTGTGATAGGCTTAGTATCCTTTTAGATCTATCCTATAGACCTTTATTTCAAGAACATAGGATGCCTCTCCTAGATCTTTCATGGAGAATTTCTTGGACAATCATCTTTTGATCGAGGTCAGCATGGAAATATCATTCTCAATAAGGAGGATATCATCACGTACAATACAAGAAATGTTATGATGCTCCCACTAACTCTTTTGTATACACAGGATTCCTCTAAACAATTGGATCGCATTATCAAAATAAAGATTCCAACTTCGAGAAGCTTGTTTTAATCCATATATGGATCTTTATAGCTTGCAGACTCGATAATCACCATCACCGGATGTGAAATTCAAAGGCTACTCCATATAGATATCTTCCTCAAGATATCTATTCAGAAAAGTAATTTTCATATCCATCTATCAAATTTCATAATCATAACAAGCTACAACAGCAAGTAGAGTGCAGATGAATTTTAGTATGGCTACAGGTGAGAAAGTTTCCTGATAGTCAATCTATTCACATTGACTATAACCTTTTGCCATGATCTAAGCTTTATAGGTCTCTACCTTACCATCTACATCTTTTTTTTTTTATAGATCCATTTATACCCAATAGATCGATAATATACCCTCAGGTAGATCCACTCAGGTCCATACTTAGTTCAAATGCATCAAGTCAATTTCTGACTTCATTGTATCTAACCATTTCTTGAAATTTCAGATATCATCTCATCAAAGGTATTTGGATCATCTCCATGATCCTTATCTTCTATAAGAAATATTTTTTCTATATTCTTCGTAAGCATATCCATGTACCTTTCAGGAGGATGGTATTGTGTAAGGTTCTAGCGCACATTTGGTGAGACTCAGGGAGAGGTTGGTAGCCGAAGAGGACTCAGTGAGATTCTGGGAGAGGATGGTAGCCGAGGAGGTTTGGTGAGGTAGCCGAAGAGGACTCGATGAGACTCTAGAAGAAGATGATAGCCGAAGGGGTTTGATGAGACTCGAACTGGGGTTGGTAGTCGAAGGTGGCTGATGTATTAACAACAATTATGGGAGTCGACAAGGAGGGTCGACTGGTGCCTGGTTGGTAAGATTAAATGGATCTAACCATCCAGTTTACTGATTGAGGATGATCTAACTTGATGCAGATCAACTCAGATGTGAAGTCCCTATGCCTAGTGGATAAAGGCTAATTAACCTCACCTCCCAATGGGCATTTATCTTTTGAAAAGTTGGTTAGGGGCTACGGTCCTAACATGTGGTATCAAAGTGAGGTTGCAGATTTGAAACCTGACAGGCCCCCAGAGTGTTAAAAAAAAATATCGCTGGGGAGAGGAATTGTTGTGTAAGGTTCTAGCGCATATTTGGTGAGATCCAGAGAGAAGTTGGTAGTCGAAGAGGACTCGATTAGACTCTGAGAGAGGATGATAGCCGAAGGAGTTTGGTGAGGTAGTCGAAGAGGACTCGATGAGATTTTGAAAGAGGATGGTAGTTGAGAGGGTTCGGTGAGACTCAAGCTGGGGTTGGTAGCCGAAGGTGGTTGATGTATTGGCAACAATTATGGGAGTCGACAAGGAGGATCGACTGGTGCCTGGTTGGCAAGATTAAATGGATCTAAGATGCAGATCAACTCAGGTGTGAAGCTCCTGTGCCTAGTGGATAAAGGCTAATAAACCCCACCTCCCAATGGGCATTTGCCTTTTAGAAAGTTGGTTAGGGACTACAGTCCTAACATGTGGTATCAGAGCAAGGTTGCAAGTTCGAAACCCAATAGGCCCCCAGAGTGTTAAAAAAAAATATCGCTGGGGAGAGAAATTATTGTGTAAGGTTCCAGCACACATTTGGTGAAACCCAAGGAGAGGTTGGTAGTCAAAGAGGACTCGATGAGACTCTGAAAGAGGATAGTAGTCGAGAAAATTTGGTGAGATAACCAAAGAGGACTCGATGAGACTCTAGAAGAGGATGGTAGTCGAGGAGGTTCGGTGAGACTCAGGTTGAAGTTGGTAGCCGAAGGTGGCTGATGTATTGACAATAATTATGAGAGTCGACAAGGAGGATCGACTGGTGCCTGATTGGTAAGATTAAATGGGTCTAACCGTCCAGCCTGTTGATTGAGGATGATCTAGCTTGATACGGGTCAACTCAGGTGTGAAGCCTCTGTGCCTAGTGGATAGAGGCTAATAAACCCCACCTCCCAATGGGCATTTACCTTTTGGAAAGTTGGCTAGGGACAACGGTCCTAACATGCTCACCAAATCTCCTCGACTACCATCCTCTCCTAGAGTCTCACCGAGTCCTCTTCAGCTACCAACCTCTCCTTGGGTCTCACCAAATGTGCGCTGGAACCTTGCACAACAGATGGGAGATCCTACTAGATCTATGAGGTGGTGGAGAAATATCTACTACTGACTCATGAATAATAGGTTCTTGAGGATCTATAGCTCGTTGCTCTTTAGAGATCTTCTCTTTAAGCTCAATTAATCTCCCACTCCCAGCATCCTCAATAAACTAATTTTTTAAGAATTTGGCATGATGACTCGCAATCACATTATGATCTTATGGATGGTAAAAGTAGTATCTTATGATTTCTTTTGGATACTTATAAAATGAGCTATGATAGATCTATCCTTTAGTTTGTCAGCCATTTATTTTCTGACATAGGCTGGGCATCCCTAAGTCTTCAGATGACCTAGACTCGACTTCTTACTATGTCATATCTCATATAGTGTGATAGAAACATATTTAGATGGTACCCTATTCAAGAGATATATTATAGTTAACAAGGCATGTCCCTAAAGATATAAGAGTAAATTAGTAAAGCTCATCATAAATCTGACCATATCTAATAGGATCCTATTCCTCCTTTCAGATACACTGTTAAGCTGAGGTATTCTAAAAAGAGTCCATTGAAAGACTATACCATTGTCCTTAAGATATCTCAAAAATTTTTGACTAAGATATTCACCTCCTCGATCAGATCAAAAAATCTTAATGGATTTATCTATTTATTTTTCTACTGCATTTCTAAATTATTTATATTTTTTAAAGACTTCAGATTTGTGTCTCATCAGAAATACATATTCGTACCATGACAGATCATTGGTAAAGATGATGAAATAGCTATAACCATCTCTAGTCTGCATATCAAATAGCCCACACACATCAGTGTGTACCAAGGCAAGTATCTCAATAGTCCTTTCCCCATGTCCTACAAAGGATAGCTTGGTTATTTTTTTCAAAGATAATATTTATAAGCTGGATAAGACTCAGAATCAAAAGAGTCAAGGATCCTATCCTTTCTCAGTTTATTTATCCTATCCTCTCCAATATGGCCTCGCTTAAGATGCCACAGGTACTTTTAGTTAATTTTATCTCTAGATCTCTTTTGACTTACAGCACTCACTATTTGCTCGTTTATATTCACAATCGCATCAATATACAAGTAATAAAGACTGTCAATTAAAAGATCACATGCAATCAATTTATTTTATACATAAATATAATAAATTTTTTTACTAAAATTAAAATCAAAACCATCCTGTGCTAGCATAAATATGAAAATCAAATTCTAACTAGCTGCAGGTACAAAGTAATAGTCTTTTAAATTTAATCTAAACCCTGACGGTAATCAAAGAGGATAAGTGACAATGATTTCTGCAGTAATTTTTGCTCCATTGTCGATCCAAAGTATCATATCACCTTTCCTCAACCTCTTACTTTCTATTAGACCTTACATTGAAGTACATAATGAGTATTAGAATCAGAGTCCAATACCCAACTAGAAGTAAAAAAAACTATTAGGTTAGATTCAATTACGAGCATACTTAACATATCTTCCAAAGGTGTGTCGCCCTTCTTAGTCTTCAGGCTCTCCAGATAGAGTAAACAATTTCTCCTCCAATGGCCATCAGTGTCATAGTGAAAATATTTTTCTTTCACTGCAGCCTTCTTCAGAGCATCCTTCATTGGCTTGCTCTCCTTTTTTTGCTTCTTCGTGGATTTATTCTTCTTCCAACTAGACTTTCTCTTGGATGAAGAAGTTCACTCCACAGCAAGAACAGTACCCCTTGAACTTTTCAAAGTTTTCTCAATAGTGACCAACATGTTGATCAATTCGGATATAGTACTGTCCGATTTGTTCATATAAAAATTTATAATAAATTGATTACATGAACTCGTAAAGGATTGAAGGATCAAATCTACTTACAATTTTCTCTGTATATTTAGTCCGAGCTTCTCAAGCTTGTCAAGGTCCTTGATCACTATCATATAATATTCATGGACCAACTGTCCTTCATGTATTTTCATATTGAAGAGTCTTTTAGAGATCTCAAAACATACAGTACGGCTATGCTCACCATATAACTCTTGCAAGTAAGTGATCATAGCCCTACTAGTAGACATATGCTCATGCTGGCTCTGTAACTTATTTGATATGGAAGCCAGCACATAGCACTTAATTCGACTGTCTTCATCCGTCCATTTATCATATGCTGCTCTCTACATAGACTAGGATGGTTTGATAATATTGGAGGATTCTGGTCAAGTACATATTCTAATTTTTCAAAAATTAAGACAATCTTGAGGTTTTTTAGTCAGTCTTTAAAATAAGTTTCAATTAAACGATTGGACTCAAGGATGTGGGCTAAAATGTTTGAAGTTGATATGGTTTAACTGTGAGACTAGAGATTCAAGTTAGACTTTTATACTTTAAATTTTATATTTACTCTAGAGACTTTAAGAAACAAACAAAACTCTCATTATTTTTTGGGATCCCTACACTCTTCGGGTGGAGAAGTGAAAATCCTAACATGACAACTAAATTTTTTATGGGTACTGCAGTTCCACAATGTCATGTACCTCATCTGACAGATATTGATAACACGCGCACGGATGCATAAACAACTCATTATCCAGATACTTCTCTAAGTATGTTGCAGCAACTTGATCTCTAAGTCATGTGGGCTCACCTGACAGATATTGATCACACTCCTTAGTTAAGCTCGATCCATCATTTATAAGTAGGTGCAAAGCTATCATTGGATCTCTCACCTAATAGATATTGGACCCAACCCCATCTTTGCTCTGGAGTAACTTTTTACTAATAAAGTGGTTATGTGTTCTCAATGTAACTGAACCACTATAACTAGCCAAAAATAATCAATATCAGTAGCACATCCATACTTCTACAATGATGGAAGACCTCTAGATTTAATATTTATGGAGAGGTTTAGATTTAGATCTTGTCTAATCAGTCATCAGATAACTGATCTAATTAGCATGGCCTAAACCAAACCACCAAGCAATCATATTTAAGATTTAATTTTTTAAATTGGTCAGATAAGTAGAGATCGATGAGAGGCTCTCCCTTGATAAATTCAGAGTTCTAATTAAATAACCATCTCTCAATTACTTATCTTAGACATCAATTGGTTAATTGATCTAAATAAGTTAGCAAGCGAATCAAGCTCAAGCCATTGAGCCGAATTAGGTCCTTAGGTTAATCGATTCTACATATGAAATTTAATTGATTCAATCAACAATAATTATATGATCTAAAACTCAATTGATCTAATTTTAATCAATATTTGACTCAGTTTGATCAATTATTAAATTAATTTGGATCCATTATGATCAAATCAAAATTTTAGATATAATCTAATTACATAATCTAATTTTTGATCTACCCATGACCATACCCTTATGCACAAACACTAATGTTAAATCTTAAAATTAAATTTTAGTTCTAAATTCTTTGTATTAAAAATAAGTTTTTAGTCTCAAAATTAATTTTTAGATTTAATATACAAGCATATATCTCATATATATGTAAAATTCAGATCTAAACTAAAATTCAAATCTTGACAAGATATCATATATCTTATATATAAATCATCAATCAAATTTAAACTAATTTTTAGATCTTGATATACAATCATATATCTCATATATGAATCATAAATCAGATCTTAATAATTTACAGATTTATGTATGCAAACATATATCACATGTACGACTAGAAAATGATCTAGAATAATTTTCAGATCTACGCATGCCTTCATATATCCTACATATGAACTAAAAATTAGATCTAAAATAATTTTTAGATCTAAATTAAACATTCATACATCTCATGTATCAAGAAAAAGATCAGATTTTAAAATACTTTTTAAAACATATATATCAATCTCATGCATTTGAAATCCGTGGCTCTAATATTACTATTGAAATTCTTAGGTATGCATGCATGTGTATTTTAAATTTTTTTTTTTCAAACAACACAATAAAATTAAAAATTAAAATCTCTTTTAATCTAGAACATGCTTGCATAAGAACATAATACATAAGGATCTACTTCATATGTTGAAATTAACACATGCTGATTTTATGTTGAAATTAAATATATGATTAGATCACATATCTGTTTCGCTAATCCTTTCTTCAAATCTGGATCTAAAAGAAGATGGATTCTTTCTTAACCACATAAATGTATGGTCTCTATGGGTATCAACTTGGGATTAGTTTGGATCAGCCTTCTTTGATATAGATCTTTCTTCTCTAGGAAGATCTTCTCGCGAATCTGAATGAAGCTTAGATCCTTTGATCAACTCTTTGATCAATCCTTGATCTTTTTTTTCTCTTCTCTTTTTTGATCTTCTTCTCTTGATCTGGAAGTAACCAAGAGCTTAAAACCAGCAAGGAAGAGGGATGCCCAAACTCCTTTTGGGCGTTGTGATGATGGGATGTCCAAGGGCTTGGATGTGTGAACCAAAAGGGAGAAATAGAGAGAGGCATGGGAGGCTATTTGGGTGGCTGGGAGCTTGCTAAAATTCTGATAAGAAACTCTTAGGGGAGGGCTCTTTAAATAGAGGAACAATTGGACTCCTAATCAAAACCAAATCAGCCATCTTATATGAGTCCTAATCGTATTAGGACTCCTTGTAATCTTCACTCTTTGACCAAGCCTGGGTCACAACAAGAATCCGAACTATTAGTGATGGCTATTTACCGTCGCTATATAGCCATCACCAATAGTCCAGCTACCATCGCTAATAATATCACCATCGCTAATTTCGTCGTAACAGTTAATCTGAAAAAAATATTATTACTAAATATTCTTATCAATGATGGATAATATCACCATCGCTAATATGACTACTAGCGATGGCATTAGTGATATAATAACTTTGTCACTAATTATTTTTTAATTTTTAAATTAAATTTTAAAAAAATTAAAAAAATATTAGCACATATTTTCATGGCTAATGCCGTCGCTAATAATTATTAGCAATAAAAAATATCATCGCTAATGTCATCTCTAATTTTTTTAATTTTTAAATTAAATATTTTTTTTAAAATATTAGAGATGGTGCTATTATCACTAATGCCGTCATTAATAAGTATTAACGATGGTATTTTTCTTTGCTAATACCATCACTAATAATTAATTTTATTTTTTAAAAAAATAATTAAAATATTTTTTAAAAATTATTTTAATTAATCATAATAAATTATGGTTTGTAATATCTGTTATAATTAAAAATCTAAAGATAATATGATAATAAAAATTAAAAAATTAATTATATTATATTTAAAATATAAATTATATAATTTTTTACAATCCGTATTAAAAAAATATAATACATAAAAAAAAATTAGGTTCGATCCCCATTATCATCCATCTCCTCCTTCTTCCACTTCTCTCTAGTAGTGATAGATGAGAGCCGGATATCCCATCATCTTTTAACGAAAAAAATAAAATAATATTAGTAAGTTTTGATATAGATGTATATCTTTCGATACGGAGGTGTATCTTTTGATACACTCCTCTGATTTTCGAATAGATTATTCCTACATATTTTATTCGATGATACGGAGCTATAGACAATCCGACCCATCAATTAGATGGTTAGATTGAATTTTTAGTCCAAATAGATTCTCTTTTCGAACTCAAACCTAAATATATGAAGCTTCTAAATATGAAAACTTAAAACAAGTAAAAGAATTTAGTAATATAATTACCTGATGTGATGGCTAGGATGATGAGGCTAATCGATCATGCAGCTGTGGATCCCAGAGAAGCACTACGACCATATTATGGATGGCATCTAGGAAGTTTTGAGGTCACTGACTTAGAAGCCTCTGCACAACCTCCACCATGTGTGCATTGCTCTAGGTCTAGGACGTTGAGGCCTATGAGGATGCTGAAGAATATAGAGCCGATGAAGGATTGAAGCTATGGCCGAATCCTATGACCCAATTCCTACTTACCCCTCCGATGGCACTGAGCCATCCTTTAAGGTCCAGGAGGATTGAGAAGATGGGTCATCGTCGTACCTCTCAGTAACGTACTCTATGTAACACATCTATACAGTTTAGAAATATATTAGTTCTAATATAAAAATTAGATTCTATAATAACTTAATTAATAAATAAAATTTGAAATTTTTACCACGATCTGTTGTGACATAGAATCTAAATAGTTACCAGTCCTCTTAGACTGGTGTATGGCCTTCCACAACCACAGCTGATTTGATAGATGACCTAGCTGCCATGTCTATAATAAATAAATAATAAATTTAAATTAACTAAAGCATACATATAAGAGTTTTTATAGTTCTAATGATCGAGTTTTGATATAAATTTTTTACTAGTCTGTCGGCCACAACATGTATACCGATCGAGCTATCCGTATGCTTGATCGGATCCTATTGGGTGACTCGATTCTGTCGGACCCTCTCTCGCCTGCAGAGTACTCCTCACTGCTCCACTAGTCATAAAGGGCCTGTCATATATCCGTCTGCATCCAATGATCCGTGAAGGACCTCCAATATGATGGTGATTGGAAATCGATGGTTATCAGAAATATCTCTTAGGCTGCATCACGAGCTCCCAATGGCCAACTCGAGAACTCATTTACCGATCTTGATATCAATTGACATATGATCCCGATAACGATACAAGATGTAGAAGGCTCTCTGAATATGCTACAAAATTAATTTTGAAGAATAAATGTTAACTCTAAAATTATTAAATTTTAAATATATTAATTGAACATGTAGTACTTACGAGCGACTCTGGATATAAATGATCTCTCTATCCTCCGATTGAGTTGGAGATGCCATGAGTCGGATGGATCCTCGACCATAGCACTATGTCTAAGAGCCGGCGATCGCTATTGCATGTGACTATGGGGTCAATGGTGACCCTCTATCCTACGAACCTGAGCGCAAAATATCTAATACAAAGAATGTTATATTAGCTAACAAATGATAAAATAACATAAATAAAAATATATAAATTAAGTGTTAGAGCTTACCATCTGGTGAGAGAGGTACCAAATCATGCGAATTGGCCATATGATTGCTCTCTCCCCGAGAGCTCTATCCTCGACTGGTGCGGCTCCGATCTCTGGAAGACATGATGTATGCTCTCTGAAAATAAAAATAAATAGATTCATCAAATTAATTATATAATTATGGATGGCAATGCAAGATTTAAAATGATGCAAGATAAGTTATTAAAATGATCCAAGAAGTATATACTTAGCACTACTCATCGGCCTCTTTAGATGTTTGGTATCCTTCAGAATCTTCTTCCGATTCTTCCTCTAATTCTACCTCTTGCTCTTCTTCTTCCTTTTTTCCCCTTCTTAGGGAAGATGGTCTTTTAAAATAATCTCAGTTGGATCTACCTCCTCATGTTGGTTGTCTTCATGTAGGAGAATTTTTGGAGCATCCAAATTTACATCATCGAATGATTGATAAACTCCTATTGTCTCATCCTCTTGAAAACATTCTGGTAATTGAAGCTCTTCTTCTTCTTCAAGCTCGTAATGAATGGCTCGAGACTTAATTTTACATACAATCCACCAATCTTTCCTTCCTCTTTTTCTTGATGAAAAACGAGTATAATACACTTGAGCAACTTGTGCAGCTAGTACAAATGGCTCATTGACATAAGCTTTTAATCCATATTTGATTTTAATAAGTCTATACCATGGATCAACCTTTGAACCATTATCGATATTGAACCATTGGCACTTAAATAGAATGACACTATTATCTCCAATATAGCTCATCTTAATCACTTCTTCGAGGATTCCATAGTAGTCACTCTCCACCTGATCTTTCCACCAGCTATTTTTTATACACACACCACTGTTCATTATGCTTTTATAATTTTCATATTGCTGGGTGTGAAATTGAAAACTATTTATGTTACAGCTATTATAGCATGTCACGTATTTTTCAGGCCTGTAACCTAATGGTCTCAGCTTCGTTGGTATGGACTTGCTCCCTTAAATGACTTGTATATTATAAAAAGAATAAATTAAAAAAATTAAAACATATAAAATGATAATGGATGCTTACTAATTGATAAAACTAACATGCAAAGTTCTCTGAGCACTGTGTTGATATTTCTTCATAACTTATACTCGGATTTTCTCCTTTCAGTATGTCATCATATTGCCTAAATATGTAAAAGATAAGTATACTGAAATAAGTGATTAAAGAGTTGAGATTGTGATGGACACTTACAAAATATATGGGTCGACCTAAATATAGTTTAGCAAAATATATGTCTCTTCCTGTCAAAGTTTAACATTGAAGAAAATCTGAGGAACCTCGTGCCCAAATTCTCGAGAGGGATAGGCAAATATTGAGATCTTTCACTCTGATCTCTCAGTACCACCATCATCATTTCAGCCCACTTAAGTCAGCTTAGTCTGCACACTGAGATTAAAGTAGTGTCAGCTGAAATTTAAAATCTCTTTTATTATATAGGCCTCCATAATAGAACCTTCGACTTGGACTTTATTTTTCACTTTCTTTTTGAGGCTGTGCATGTATCTTTCAAATAGATACATCCATCTGTACTATACTGGACCCCCTACCCTAGCTTCATACGTCAGATGAATCACGAGGTGCTCCATGGAGTCAAAGAAGTTGGAAGAAAAATATCTTCTTCAACTTACATATAGTCTCTACACTGCTAGCCTCAAGACTGAAGATGTGATTGGTGGATAGTTTAGTAGCACAAATATCTCTGAATAGAAGGCTAAGATTAGTCAAAAAACTCTATATGAAGTTGGAAAGGAGATCACGTCAAGCCAATAGGAGTAATCATTGTATAAATATATGGCAGTCATAGCTCTTTAGCTCATGAAATCTGCAATCTTTAACATTGATGTATCGAGCTAGATTGCTTGCATAACCATTTGAAAATTTAAGGCCCTTACATCATTCACAAACATCCTTCAACTGCTCTCTTGTTAAGGTATAAGATGCTTTCAGCTTCAAAAATTTTTCAGATGACACCTCAACTAGCTCTAATAGAGGATGCTTGTATACATTCTTCATATCTGCTCGAGCCTTGAGATTATCCTTCATCTTGTCCTTGACATCCACAACAGTACAGAAAATATTATCGAATATATTTTTCTCGATATGTATGATGTCAAGGTTATGATGGATCGAATTAGTAGACTAGTAGGACAATTCCTAGAAGTTACTTCGCTTCACCCAATTATGAGTTGTACCGAACCCCTGAGGCTTCTGCTTGTCAATTCAATGTCAAATAGGACTTCGTCCCATTGGGATATCATCTAAAATACTTCCATACCACTGAGGCATTGGGGTGCATGGTCCTTCTCTATCTTATTCCTCGTGAAACTATCCCACTACTTTTGAAAAAAATGATGCTCGAAGAGAAATTGACGATGACAATCAAACCAATAGGGCTTACGACCTTGCTCAAGTTGAAATGATTTTGTATTCTCCATGCAATAGGGATATGCTAGCTTTCTATGAGTGCTCCATCCTAACAGCATCCCATAAGCAGAAAAATCGCTAATGGTCCACATCAACGCAACCTTCATAATAAAACTCTACTTCTTCAATGCATCAAAAGTATGAATAACATCAGACTATAACAATTTTAGCTCATCAACAAGAGATCTTAGATATACATCAATACTTCTACCAGGATGTCGTGGTCCAGAAATGACTAATGTAAGAAAGATATTATGTTCTTTCATGCACATCCCAGATGGCAGATTGTATGGAGTGATAAAGACTGACCAACATGATTAAAGGGCTGCTGTATGACTGAACGGTATAAAACCATCCGCAGATAGATCTAGTCATTTTTACAATGCTGTCCGACACCTTCCCTTGATTCGAGCACTCTGCATGCCCAAACTCGAGTCCCGTGTATCTAATTAATTAATTAATTATCTAACTAATTAATTAAATCAATATTTAATTAATTTTTAGTGACAGCTTAATACCATCAATAATAGTAGACAACATTAGCCATGCTAATGCCATCGCTAATACTCACAGCATTGATGCGGGGATGGATCACAGGGCAGGGGCGGTGGGGCAGGGCTGAGGTAGCTAGCTCAGGGCTGCGCGTTGGAAGCGGCAGGGCTGGAGCTGGGGCAAGGGCCGGGGGACTGGGGGCTGGGGGTGATAAGGCTGGGGCGGGGGCTGCGGTGCTGGGGCGGGGGCTCGGGGGCTGACGGAGTCTGGCTGCGGACTGAGGGCAGTTGGGCCACGAGGGGTAGAAGGGCCGGGGTGGTGTGGTGGGGCTGTGGGGGGCATCAAGGTCAGGGTGGGGTCACGAGCCATGGGGGGCAGTAGGGCCATGGGCTGGGGGCAGTGGGGCCGACAGGGTGGGGCCACAAGCCATGGGGGCGGCAGGGCAGGGGCGGTGGAGCTGACGAGGTCGGCTCGGGGTCAAGCTGGTGCAGGGATGAGGCCAGTGGGGTCGTAGCGGTTGTGGGACACCAGAGAGGGGGGTTGGGGGTAGAAATGGGAGAGAATAAGTAGGGAGGGAGAAATATTTTGATTTTATAAAAGATGGACTATTAGCAACGGCAAACTTGCCATCGCTAATACCGTCGGTGACGGTATTAGCGATGAAAAATTTCGTTGCTAAAAGCAAAAATCCATCGCTAATACTTTTATCATATTTTTAAAATAAATTTTTTTAAAATTGTTAATGGTGGCATGACTTCTGTCGCTAATACCATCACTAATAAATTAGCCATCGCTAATACTGTCACTAATATCATTGCTAATAACCTCTCTACATCTTCACAAATATCTGAATATAATATAATTTTAAAATTTAAAGTCTATCTTCACCATTCATTATCTAAATAATTATCATTACATTATCATCACAAAAAACCATCTTGATCCGATAGTCATAGCTATATTAATCAATAAAATTTAATTTCGACGATCATGAACGATCGCATGATGATCTGATAGATAGAGACCACCGATGGGTCCAAAATTTACAATGATAATTTTGATGATATTTGTAGCATACTATCAAAATTTTACTTCAATGAGATATCATTATCATGATCAATTTAGTACGAAATGATTTCGACCGTTAAATAAAAAATGAATGATCAAAAGGCCAAATGACGTCCTATTAAGATAATTTTTTAGATAAATGATCTTTGCTACTATTTTAATCATTTGTATAGTGATGATCATAAAATCTAAACCACATGTATATGAACCATCTATGTTAAGCAGATCTTACAAAAGTATAACTATAATTACTTAAGAATTTTAAGAAAGAGTATCAAGAGACATATAGTTTGGATCATTTATATATGCATATTTTGAATTTTATGATCATTACTGTACAAATGATCAAAATAATAGTAAAGATCATTTATCTAAAAAATTATCTTATAATCGGATGTCGTTTGGCCTTTTGATCACTCATTTTTTATTTAACGGTCTAAATCATCTCATGCTAAATTGACAATGATAATGATATTCGATTGAAGTAAAATTTTAATGGTGTACTACAAATATTATCAAGATCATCATTATAAATTTTTGAATCCATCAGTTATATCTATCAGATTATCACACGATCATTCATGACTATCGAAATCAAATTTTATTGATCGATATAGCTAGGGCTACCGGATTGAGGTGATTTTTTGTGACGATACTCTAACGATAATTATTTAGATAATGAATGGTGAAGATAAGTTTTAAATTTTAAAATTATATCATATTTAGAAAAAAAAATTATATTCTGCATTGAGTATTAGTGACGGCAACTGCCATCACTAATACTCTTCCTGCGTTGTTAATAATTTTAATAATAAAAAAAAATTTCTTTTATTTTTATGACAGCAAATATCATCGTTAATAGTATCGTAGCTAATGATTATTAGAGATAGTAGTTACCATAGCTAATACTCTTTTCACTATCACTAATAATTTTAATAAATATTTTTTTTTATTTTTGATGATGGAGAATGCCGTCCCTAATAGTGTTGTTGCTAATGATTATTAGAGATGGTAATTGCCATCATTAATGCTCTTTTTATTGTCCCTAATAATTTTAATAAATAAAAAAAAATTTGCAATGTTGAATGCCGTCTCAATAGTGCCTCGCTAATGATTATTAGCAACCATGATGCCGTCGCTAATACCGTTTATGCCATCAGTAAAATGGATATTAGTGATGGTGAAAATGTCGTCTCTAATAACTATCGATAAAATAATTATTAATGATGGAATAGTTGCCATCAGTAATGCCATCACTAATAGACATATTAGCGACGATAAAAATACCATCGCTAATGGCCGTCGCTAATACCTTAATTTTTTATAGTGGGTGAACCAATGGGACACCAACACTTGGCATCCTATAGCCCTCTCTCTCATACACCATAGGAAAGAAGAGGTGAGCTCTTCTCCTATCTTTCACACCATCATCATGTGGGTGCACCCAACTTGATCAAATCAAGTGGTGCCTCAATTGAGTTAATCTAAACAATCAAGGAATAATCTAGGTGATTGAACTCCATAATTATTTGATCCAAGACTCTTAGGCAACTATCATATAGAGCCCATTGAATCTAATCCAATTAGATTCAATACGGGTAATTAACTCAAATCTATTCTTATCAAATAAGCAATTTAAGTTAAATGAGAAATTGGGTTCAACCTTATACTAGCAAGGTCATCCTGAACCTAATAGGATTTCTCCAACCCAATTGAAACTTCATAAGCCTAATTTCTTAATCCAGATCTAATCTCTTTGTTGTGTAATCCTACAGGTTCAATTCTGTCTAGTAGTGAGATACCATGATCTCTATCATAGTATCATTGCAACTCTTTTGAATGGATCAGAATGATTCCATTCTAACTCAACAAAGATTGTCGATCTTGAATAACTCTAATAAGTTTTCACAATCCATCAGTGACATCTAGCAGTATATAGTGACAACTCAGTAGAACTGAAAAAGAACCTCAAGGTATAGTTTTCGTATGATTCAATCCCTCTATCGTGAGTTCCGACTAGATGACAGGTCTTAGATAAATCATCAAATCTCATCATTAGTCATATGATAGATTCGATTAGTTCAAATCTAATTGTGATTCTTATAGAAGCTCTTTTCTATCAATTACACTACTATGGTTACAGACTTAGCTTCTCAAATCTCATAAGACTACTCTTTTCTATCAAAATCGATAGATTTTATCTAGATATGTATCTTGCTTCTACAGTAGACCAACTATCATCAACATAACTATAAGGACTCAAAGAGGTCATATTTTTATGTAGTCAAACTTCAGCAGCCTCATTATGAGCAATCATACCACCGTAGGTCAAAAGATCATTCATACAACTATCGCATCGAGATGATCACTGATAATTGAGTAGAAATCTATGTGATCTCTCGTATGATCATATTTAGTACTAGTTATTCTCTAACAACTATCTGCACTTATCGTTAAGTGTCTCTACACTATAGACTAGAGAATCATCTACCTCGAAGAAAGTGATCTATGCGTCAGTCTATCTGAATCGATCACTATTCTCATGATGATACTATGATCAAGAGTACTTTAGAAATTAATTATGCATACCTCTAATTCTCAATACTTTGAGAATATGTATCGTAAGTATTAATTTCATAAATAATTCAAGAACACATCACACTTGAATGAAAATAAAATTTTATCTTTTTATTGATCAAATCAGTATTTTAAGTATAAAATTATATTCTAGAGTTATTATAATATGTCAATCATATTGGCTTCTAGGACATACATCTAACCATAACAAATTGGCATCTAAGTCAAATGAGTTACAATATCAGGTCATATAGATTGCTTAGGCTATGTTAATTCGCATACAAGGGTTATAGGGTGAGAAGAGTCATCTGTGCATTATGAAGTATCTAAGAAGCTCTTCAACATTAAGATGAATCAAAGGCAGTCTATCCATTAGGAATTGCAGACGAATTTGATCCGACAATCCCTTATAAGTTTATATGCACAGTTTATAGTAAACTACCATATGAATGAGATAAATTACACCTTGGCCAAGTTATTGGACATGTTGGTGACAACTAAAGGGATCTTGAAGAATTCAAGGGGCACAATTCTTGCTGTGAAGTGAAAAAACTATCAAGAAAAACTAGAAACCCTTAAGGAAAAATGAAAAAGACATATCTTTAGAAGGTATGTCAGATTTGCTTGATAGTTTTCATAAAGACTATGGTATCATTTATTTTGAAAATAAAATGGTTGGATGTGGCTTTATGATTAATAGCCTCCATCATTTACATATTGATGTGAATGTATTCGAGGAGAAAGTGAGTGCCATTGGATCTAAGAGATCTAGTGATGAGATTAATCTCAAGTATATGTGGTACTTTAGACTAGGTCATATAGGAGAAGAAAGGATTTACAAACTAGAGTGGATGGGCTTTTGAGCTTGATGATTACTGAGTCATATCCAGTCTATGAGTCTTATCTTCAAGAAATATGGCTAAGCTATCCTTATGAGACATGGAGAAGGGACCACTGAGATACTTGCCTTGATGCACAATGTTGTGTGTGGCCCATTTGATGTGACAGCCAGAGAAGATTATTTCTACTTAATTATCCTTACCGCTGATTGTCCACGGTATAGTTATATGTATGAGATACACTAATCTGAAGTTTTTGAAATGTTCAAAAAATTCAGATATGAAGTAAAGAAGTAAACTAAAAAAATCTTAAAGGTATTTTGATCAAATCGAGAATTAAGAAATTTCTCAGTTATCTTAAAAAAAATGAAATGGTCTCATAATGGACTCCACTTAAAATACCTCAACTCAATGGATTTTCAGAATGGAGAAGTTGGATCCTATTGGATATGGTTCAATCTATAATGAGCTTCACTAATCTTTTCGTTATTTATTTAGGGGACATGCTTAGCTTACCACTAATTACTTAGTGAATTAATTTTTTTTTAAATCTATTTTTATCACACCATGTGAGATATGACATAGTAAGAAACTGAGTCTTGATTATCGTAAGATTTGGAGATGTCCGGCCTATGTCAAGCAACAGTAGATGGACAAGATAGAGGTTAGGTCTATGAGACCTCGTAGGATATCCAAAAAGATTTTGGGATACTAATTTTATCTTCCAGAGGATCACATGTGATTGTGACCTAACACACTGTCTTCTAAAAAAATAGTTTATCTATAATAGAAATAATGGGAGGTAGTTATGGCTCGAAGAGAAAGTCTCTTAAGAGCAACAACAAGTTATAGAGCCTATAGAACCCATTGAGCTAGTAGATGGTATACCTCATCGACCTCGTAGATCTAATTATATCTCCTATCCTTCTGAAAGGTATGTGGATATGTTTAAAGAGGATCTAGAGAAAATATTCCTCATAGAAGATAAAGAAAATAGAGATGATCCCTAAAATTATTACGAGACAGTGTCATCATTTTCATGATATGATCAAAATGTTTGATTTCATCAAGAATGAAGAAGAATCATGAGTCTTTAAGTAGGTCAGTGGGAGTGTTTGACATTCCTCATATTGTATGTAGACGTCATCCTCTTAATTGGGTATGTTGTTCCCATGATGACCTGGGTTAAGATCTGATTGTCGAAGGAGTTCTCCATGAAAGACTTAAAAGAAGCATCCTGTATTCTAAGAATAAAGATCTATAGAGATAGATCTAAGAGGATATTTCATTTATTACAAAAAATGTACATAGATAAGGTGCCAAAGGGGTTCAGCATGAAGAACTCTAAAAAGAAAAATTGTTCTTTTTTGGCATGGAGTTCATCTCTCCAAGATGATGTGCCCAGCACACCTGAGAAGATTAAGTGCATGAGCTAGATCTCTTATGCTTCTGCCATAGAGAAACTTATGTATACTGTGCCGTGTACTCAACTTGATATATTTCTTGCTGTGAGTATTACAAGCAGATATCAGTTAAATTCAGATTGAGAGCACTGGATATCTATGAAGCATATCCTTATGCGCTTAAGAAGTACTAAGGATATGTTCTTGATCTTTAGAAGAGAAAAATTTAGGGTTTAAGAAAATAAAGATTGATAGTAGAAGGTCTACATCAATATGCATATTCCTATGTTATGGTGGTGCGGTATATTGGAAGAGTTTCAAACAACCGATCATTAAAAATTCTATCAGCCAATCATAAACATCCTGCAACTTTAAAAAAAAATAGAGGGGATGAGCTTTACATCCACATGAATATAATAATATAATTTAAAAATAATAACAGGCACAAAGCATGAATCTCATCTAAAATATCCGAAATATCACAAACATCTATATAAATATATATCAAATATCTGTCTTGTCAAAAGAAATGTGTCACCATATGTCAATAACTGAAACCTTCTATTCAACATTAGTTTCATATTTTGTCATCTCTTTTATCACATATCTAGTTTTCTTAGCTTTTTTCTTTCGATTTTGGACTAACCAAGATTGTGCCTCAATCTTTGTCTGACCAAAAATCTCACATGTAAGTCTATGAGGATTGTTCCAAACATAAGTTCCTGGTGAGCTGTCCCAGACATGAGCTCTTAACCGACTGATCCATATATAAGTCTGTAGGGATTGCCCCAGGCATAAGCTCTTAATGGATTATCCCAGACATATAAGCTTTTGGCCGACTGTCCTATGCATAAGCTCCCAGCTATCTATATAATGAGGCTAGTCCAAATCATATTATTTTCATCTATTTATTTTATATTGATTTCATCAAATCAATTTCAATTTACAGCATGATAAAAATAAATATGTCATACCTATATAATTGTATCATTAAGTACTGATACACATATATAGTCAACACATAATCTTCTCATACTGAAAAATCATACAAAAAACCATAGCATCTAAAACATGACAAATCCACCAACATGAATCCAATAATACAAAATCAATGATACAAATCCAATGATAAAAATAGTATATATAATAGTGATCATGTACATAGATTCTTATCTCTATTGACGACAACTCAATCATAATTGTTTACTAGTCTGCACCTAGCATGTCCGATTAATCTATATGATTCAAACTTATCTTCGATCAACCATGAGGATAAAAAAATAATAAATTATTACAAGTGTTTTATTTTCAAAGCTTTAATATTTGAATAAATCTTAAATCTAATTTTTCATGGTTCCTATTTCAAAATTAAATAATTATATAAGAAATTGGGGCTTTACCTTGATTGATGAACTAGCATCAAATCCCTTGCTTAGTGTTTCTTGTCCAATCACATTTCCCCATAAAATCAATACTAATCCTGAAAGGAAATAGATACAATAAAGATGAGGCTAACTGTGTACTAGCATCTAGCATCCTAGGTCAATCGAATAAAGTAACCAAAATCTTTAGATCAATGAATGGATGTCCAATCAAGGATTGGATCATAATAAGTAAGGGATTGCCGACAGTAGATCTAGGAATAGCCAACAAAAACTGAAACATGAGTTGACAAAATATTGTCACCTTTAATTCTAGTCCAAAATCCTTCACTAAAGTTAATTCGAGGTCCACAATGTAAGAATCCTAGACCCTTGATTGGGTCCCAAAAGCGACATAGAGAGAAAAGAGAGAAAAGAAAGAAAGAAGAGAGAGAGTAAGAGAGAGAAAAGAGAGAAAGGAGGGAAGAGAGAGGCCAACCCTTCTCTTCTTCTCTTCTCTAAAACAGGTGACAACCTCCCCATTTCTCCCTCTCTCACAGTGGCGGTGGAAGATCGGGGCCAACCACACATGATGGCTCCCGACGGCAGTGAAGCCACACCCATAGTGATGGTGCTGAGGATGGCTACTGCCGATGATGGTAGGCGGAACCAAGAAAAAAAAGGGGCTGCCCTATATTTTTGTGATGAATCCAACGATTTGATGGCTTCAAATGGGAGGAGAAAACACGAAAAGGAAAGGAGAAGGGGTGAGACATCTTACCAAGGTGTGGCGAGGCCTCACAATGGAATTTTGATGACCTCCCAACAATAACTCATGAGAAGATCCCTACAAAACCCAGACGATTCGCTGCTATTCTTCAAGGGTTTAATGGTGGACTCAAAGGAGAGGGAAGGGGTCCCTCTTACATATCCATCGGAGATCAATGGGGAAAATTGGAGGCCAATCAAGAGTCTTTTGCCCAACAGACTCAGAGGAGGAAGATGATTCCCATTAGGAGTCATATTTTTTTCTCTCCCCCTGTCACACCCCCAATCCGAGATTATGAGCCAAAAGTTCTGACAATCGCCGCATACTTATGAAGAACCCTCTCTATAATCATGTAAGGCATCTTATCACGATATCATAAAATAATAGTTGAATAAAATTCAAATAATTTATGTTCAAATTTATTTCAAATAACTAAATCAAATATCATATAAAATAAATGTCCATGGTCCTATATCAAATTCCAATAAATCCTAATCTAAATAAAATATCAAAGTCTGCCTATAGTTCGCTCTCTCATATTGAATCTCTAAATTAAGGTAAACCTCTGAATCTATAAAAATAGTAAAATATAGAGTAATGAGCTAGACAATTCAGTAAGAAATATACACTTTAGCTAGATAAATTTAGCAATAATAATATATTAAAAATAAGTGTGCAAGATGCATCAATTCAAAATATACAACACTAATAAATCCATGCAAATTTTAGTCTTTTCAAAATTTATTTTTAAATTTATTTCTATTCATAAATCAATTCCTTTCAAAACATCACACGTACCTCAATAGCTATGAACTAAATCAAAGTACCACTACATAACCCCTAATGATAGGATATCAAAGTAGTGTACATAACCTCCATTGATGGAATATCAAAATATCAGTGCATAATCTCCACTAGCAGGATATCAGAGTACCAACACACAATCCTTACTAATAAGGTATCAAAATATCAATGCATAATCTCACTAGCAGGATATAAAAATACCAGCAATATAACCTCCACCGATAGGATATCAAAATATCAATACACAATCTGCACTGATAGGGTATCAAAATACTAGCATACAACCTCCATTGATAGGGTATCGAAATACCAGCATACAACCTCCATTGGCAAGGTATCAAAGTGTCAATGTTTAACCTCCACTGATGGAATTTCAAATATAGTCAAGCTGTAAGTCAAAATCCATCTCAGATTAAACACAAATTCATATTCTAATTTGAAAAATCATAAATCAGACAACATCAAAATCAAATGATATAATCGATATCAAAATCAATACAATCAATCATAAATCACTTGACATATTGAAACAAAGATATATTCAATAATCCAAAATATAATACATTAAATTTATAAATCATGAATAATTTAATATAAAAAATATTTTATAATTTATTGATAAATCTAAAAAATGGGTCGCATTACTTATCTCATGCGTATTCCAATAAATTCATATTATCCATAATTTTTTTTTAAAAATCTTCAATTCATAGATTACATCGTAATATCCCACTACTAGACCATTTCTCAAGATAACTATACCCCTGTATATGATTAAATTCAATAATCAGAAAGGATACGAATAATCAAAAAAGATATGATGAACGGTAGTCGCATCCTATAGTCTGGATCAATCAGTCATCTAACATCATCTGATCAAGGATCATGCTAAGATATAGATAGTTCAATAGAGATCAACAATGATCAAGTTAGTAGTATTCAACAAAAGTCAATACGAAGGCCAACATGGTGCTTGATCAAAGTCAGATTAAGATACAATTAGATCCATAGAGATCAAATCCGATGGTATCCTGATCCAGCCAAGGTGGATACTAGCACGCTGCCTAGCTACCACGGGTCAAGAATCTTTTTGCTAAGGTTAAGATCAAAAACATTGATAGAAAACATTCACTAAACTAATCTTAAAGAGAGAGAACTTCAACAAGAGATAAGATAATTCTAGAGAGAGAAAATTTGTAAATATAAAAAGTAGAGAGAAAAAGTCAACTATCTAGAGAGAGAAAGTAGGGATTCAAAGTCAGAGCAAAGAGAGAGGGAAGAGAGAGCAACTCTCTCTTCTATTCTTTTTCTTTTCTTTTCTCTTCATCTTTTTTTCTTCTTTTCTCCTCTTTCTTCCATGGTGGAATAAGAGATTTGTTTTCCCTCTTTTATCATGGAATGGTAGAGCACCATCGGCAAAGCAATAGTTGGGGCTACGATGGTGCAGCCCAACGACTCCATACTGATAGTTGGCAATAACCACCAGCGTTGAAAAAATTAGAAAATTAGGGGAAGAAGCAAGGGAAAATAAGGGATTCCTGAAATCGATCCAAGTCCTTCCTTTTCCAACTAAAATCCAATGATAGTCGACCAGAACCATGACCTAACAATGAAGGAAGAAAGGAAGGTGGATTCTCAGCCTCTTACCTAGCTTTTTCGATGGTTGATGGATTGAAATCTGATGAATGTGAGAAGAAGAAAACAACTCTTTCTCGATGATGATTGGACAGACGGTGGTGGGGGGGTTTCATAAGGAACTCCATCTATTTAAATAGATCAGAGGAAGGAGGAGGAGGTTGACTCCCTCTTGGCCTCCGATTCCAACTCCAATCGATAGTCTTAACGGAAGAAGGAAAAAAGAGGAGAAATAACTCCTTCGGGAGTTCTGTTTACTTGCACACTGCCCACAACCCACATCCTAGCACGTGTAGAGCACATGCTGGCAAAAAAATTATTTTTTTTCTATTTTCATGCTTTAAAACTCATGCTTGGGCCTAAATGGACACTAAGGTATTACATTCTCCCTCCATAAGAAGAAATTTCATCCTCAAAATTTTTTTCTTGCTTAGGTCCTCAAAATTTAGGATTATTTTTATCTCAAAACATAATCATTCTCTAATTTCAAAATTGATTGTTTCATCATAATATCTTTTAAAAAAATAATTCAGACTACTATACTTCCATTGCATACTCTGATTCAAATCCATCAATACATTTGTATCAAATCTAAGTTTCTAAGTTATATCATAATTAATATAAGTTATCATCACAACGTCCATAATGTCTATCCACCTACACTCAAGTCTGATTCTATATGTCATAATTTATCCACTAATGCACTCATACCATATTAATTGCTTTGATACCATATTAATTGTTACATCCTTGACCCGAGATCGTGAGTCGGAGATCGCAGCAACTGCCACATACTTATGAAGAACTCTCTCTATAAGCATGCAAGGTATCTTAATTATTATGATATCATAAAGCAACAGCAGAATAAAATTCAAATAATTTATGTTCAAGTTTATTTCAAATAACTAAATCAAATGATTTACAAAATAAAATTTCATAGCCTTGCATCAAATTTTAATAAATTCTAATCTAAACAAAATAACAAAGTTTGCCTCTAGTTTGCTCTCCCATATCAAATTCTCGAATCAAACTAGACCTCTAAATCTATAAAAATAGTAAAATATAGAGTAATGAGCTAAATAAATTTAATAATATTAATATACTAAAAATAAGTATGTAAGGTACATCAATTCAAAATATACAATACTAACAAATTTATGTAAATTTAATTTTTTCAAAATTTATTTTCAAATTTATTTCTATTCATAAATCTATTTCTTTCAAAATATCATGCGCATCTCGACAACCATAAACTAAATCAAAGTGCCACTACATAACCTCCAATGATAGGATATCAAAGTACCAGTGCATAATCCTTACCGGTAGGATATTAAAATACTAGCGCACAATCCCCACTGACAAGGTATCGAAGTACAAGTACATAATCCCTACTGGTAATGTATCGAAATACAAGTGCATGACCTCCACTGACAAAGTATCAAAATATCAACATACAACCCCTACTAACAGAGTATCAAAGTACCAATGCACAACCCCCACTAGTAGGATATCGAAATGCAGTGTACAACCTCCACTGATAGGGTATCAAAGTATCCGCATTTAACCCCCAGTGATGGGGTTCGAAATATAGTCAGGCTATGAGTCAAAATCTATCTCAGATCAAACACAAATTCATATTTCAATTCTAAAAGTCATAAATTAGACAGCATCGAAATCAAATGATATAATCGATATCAAAATCAATACGATCAATCATAAATTATTTGACATATCAGAAGAAAAGATATATTCAATAATCCAAAATACAATACATCGAATTTATAAACCATAAATAATTCAATATAAAAAATATTTTATAATTTACTGATAAATCTAAAAAAAAATCGCATTACTTACCTCACATGTATTCCAATAAATCCACATTATTTTATAATTTTTTTTCAAAATTTTCAATTAGATCACATCACGGTATCCCACTACTAGACATCTTCTTCTCGAGATGACTGTACCTACATATATGATTAAATCTAATAATCAAAAAGGATACAAATAATCAGGGGAGATATGATGAATGGTAGTTGTATCCTACAATCCGAGTCAATCGGTGTTGCCCAGCTATGCAACCCAAGAAGGAGGATGAATTAGATTTTTAAAATTTTAAAGTTAATTTAGAACCACGAGGATTAAATAACAATGAGCAGGATATATGTAGAGAGTGATTTAAGCAAGGTGTAGAAATTAGATGCAAGAATGCAAGAAGATAAAGAAATTTAAAAAGAGAGCAAGTAAGCACAACACAAACAAACAAGATTTATAGTGGTTCGGTGCCAATCTTGTACCTACATCCACTCTCCAAGCTCCTACTTGGGAATTCAAATCCACTAGACCGTATTCAACAAGAATATAACATTGGTACCTCCGACTCTAGCTATCTCAAGCTAGAATACTTATTTTTTGGATACAAACCAATCCAATACAATCCAATTCAAAGTTCGAACTAATCTTTTCAAGTTTTGAAACCCTTCCAAAACTAAAGATCAAGACAAAATAGAGTATGTGAGTTAATCACACGAAAATATAAATTTAGCTCTTTTAATGAGCAAATAAAATTTTAAATATACTTTACACAACATGAAGGTAGCTTTTCTGATTTTTCTTAAGGTGGTTGAAGACTTGAATGAGCTCTTGAGGGATTGGTGAACTTGAATTGAAAGCTTCTTTTGCTTGAAGAGATCTTTTTGCTTAGGACTGAAATGAATGCTTGAATCTCTTGCTTTTTCTCTCCTTTTAGTGCCTTTATATCTTCAATGGATGCTAGAGATAAATCTGGACTGAAAATAAAGCCGTTAGAGATCATTAAATGAACATTAAATGCAACCAAAATGAGCTGAAAACTAGTCGTTATGAAAATTTTTCATTGCAGGGGTCGACTTATAGGGTCGACCTCTGTGGTGCAGAACAGAAAATTACTATTCTGTATCTTTGGCCTGCACAGCAACAGAGGTTGACTCATAGGGTCATCACTTTTGGGTGTGCCAGCCAAAAATAGCATGCCGTTTAGCCCCTTTTGACAGGAGTCGACTCATAGGATCGACTCTTTTCTTTAAACTTGATTTTCTCTCAAAATATATATAAAAAAAAAATGAAATTACCTCCAATAGATCACAAATCTTCTGTTCTTGCTTTTGAGGCTCTCAAATCATAACTTGATAAAATTATGATTTTGCCCCTGAAATACAATAAATCTTTTTTCAAGCCAAAATCATTAGTAACCCCCTCAAATATGTTGTAATCATCAAAATCAATTCATAGAGTAACAATCTCTCCCTTTTTGATGATGACAAAATATTTGAGCAAAAGTAAAATATAACATATAACATATATAAAGCATTGATTAAGAATTTCAAATTTATGAAGATGCATCATTTAAACATTATAACCAGTTGTTTGAATAGTAAGCATCATGAGTAGTTTGAAGATTAGTGTTAAGATAGCTTATAAGATTATTTTTTTTTAACAAATTTGCTTTGACAATTTTATTTATTGCTCGATTTTAGATAATTTTGCTTATTGCTCAATTTTAGATAATTTTGCTTATTGCTCGATTTTATTCCTCTACTCTCTTTTTTTGACAACATTAATTAAGATCATTACTCCCGCTTTTTAAGAAAAAAATGAAAGAGACTCCCCCTCACAATAGCAATCATAAAAGATATTTCAATTTGCTCATATAGAAGATATTGCCATTCATAATATTACATCGTACATATAGGAGACATTCTTCATATCACAGAATTAAGACATTTCAATTGAGACCATTCATAATAAAAAAAAATCAATCCAAAGACATTCATATAAGATCAAAGCATACATATATCTAAAATGTGACATATGTATCACAATACATACGAGTCAAGTCAAAATACATAGGCCATACAAAAGTCATGGATAACAAAAAATACAATTGTCCATGAGCTAATCAGCCAACACATACAAAAGCCATAAGTAAGATCCTAGACATAAAAGGCTAACTATGCTAGATCTAATAAATATCATGACTAGAAGGGTCAGAATCAGAAAAGTCAAAGATATGATGACGAGTCTCAGGATCAAGGCCACGGGCATGTCCTCGACCACGTCTGCCTCGGCCACGGATAGAAGTACCAGCACGAGCAAAAGAGCGAGAAGGTCCTGGAGCCTGGGAAGATAAAGGTTGTGCTAGGATAGTAAGTCTGATAGTGTCCAAATGTCCCAAAGCTCTCGATATGGACTGCATCAAAGCATCAATCTGAGTAGAGACAGCCTCACTGGAGTCACTAAACTATCTCCTCAAAAAGAAATCCATCCTCCAAAACTCCTCAAAGTCTAGCTGCCTCTGCAGACAGGTTGGAGACCTCTGTGATATCCTCATGCGGCTGGGGATGGGCTAAAGCTAATACTTGCCTCTGTAAGTCTAAAACTCTGCCTGTCAGTCTCAAAATGCATCCCTCAACCTCCTCAAGTCGTACAGACTGAGCTGTAAGCATATAAAAGATGGTAGAGATATGAGGGATCAAAGTCTGGTCTGAGTTAACCTGAGATGTCGACCTCTGAGCAAAGACTGAGGTGGCAAACTACTGGGATAAAATAGAGGCAACACGTTGGGATATCAACTCAATCTGATCATCTTCAAGTCTGACCTCTGAATGATCAACTCTGCTT
Source organism: Elaeis guineensis (assembly GCF_000442705.2). NCBI lineage: Eukaryota > Viridiplantae > Streptophyta > Magnoliopsida > Arecales > Arecaceae > Elaeis > Elaeis guineensis. Next base: position 33,996,110 of record NC_026002.2, read on the forward strand.
CCAGACAGTGGTATAGAAACATGCCTCCTCACTGACTCTGACGGACCAACCTCGTGATCAGATACGAACTGAATATCAGGAGGTACCTTATGATCACAAGGAGGTGAAGATGGTCCTTTCTCCTCTGCTCTCTCCTCAACACCCTTCGACTAACTGCCATTAGTCTTTGAAAAACCCATGCGATGTAGTGTGTGGTGATTGATGGTGTCAGAATGTGACAATTTGGTGACTGTCTTCCCCTCAAACAGACTCTGAACCTTCTAAAGACCAGGGTGAGTGCTATACCATAAGGCAAGTGAGCCTTAGACCTGTTCAGGGTCTCCCTCATAGTCTCAAACATCAAAGCAGGAAGGTTCAAGGGGGTCTCAGTGATCATATGGTACATGATGGAAATATCCCTACCAGATAAGAGGTCATGCCTGCCACTCCTAGGGATAAAAAATTTGGTAACCATGTGATGCAAAAGCCTCATCTCAACTGAAAGAATTTTTGCTTTTAATTTATTCAAGTTTTCAGTAAATGCTCTCCCTAAAATAGCACTTAATCCTTCTTCTTTGATTGGGAGTTCCATATGAGTATAGCCTTCACAAGGCAAGTGTAAGATTTGTCCCAAGTGCAATGGATCAAGAACAAAGTTAACACCTTTCACCAAGGATTTTATTGTTCCATTGTAGTAACTCAAATTTAAGTAGAATTTTCTGACCAAATCAATATAAGTATTTTTCTTCAATAAACAGTAAAACTCCGATCCTTGATTTTTAATCTTTGATCCAATAAAAAAATTTTTTTTTTCAGAAAACTTGAAATCTATATTCTTCTCGAGTTTCACTTTTCGATTGGAGAGAGATATCTTACTTGGACTGAGTGGAGACTGTGAAGAAGCTGGAGCAGGATCTGGAACTGGAGTTGGAGTAGAAGAGGGCTCGGCAATCATTCTTTTTCTGCGCACATCTTCCTCTAACCCTCGAATAGATTTTTTTCTCTGCGGTAGCTTTGATTTGGGAGCCATTTTGGATAAGAGAGACTTGCAAGCAGTCTGGGAGATTTGATAAAGGGTAGAGTAGAAGGGATTTTAAGGAAAAATAAAGATTTTGGAGAGATAGACGGTCGGTTTGAAAAAGAGAGTTTGAAGCTAGGGTAAGCTCGAACCATCCAAACGAAGAAGAAAGAGAAGAGAGATTTAAATCCTAAAGGGATGATTTAAAGGGAAAAATTTGATGGGAAGAGAGATTTTGAGATGAGAGTGGAGAGGGAGGTGATCTTGTTCAGTGGAATGGGGAAGACGAATGGCAAAGGGGTCGGCTCTTTACAATCAGAGAGATCCTAATAAAATAGAGCCCGATGGGTTTTAATAAAAAAAAATTACAAGTTTACCCTAGGATCGACCCTGGGGGTTGACTCATGGCAAGAAAAAAATTAAAAAATGATGAAAAAAATTTAAAAAAGCTTGAAACTTGAAGGAAGGGTATCTATTTGAGAGATTGATTATATGAAGGATAGTTTTAAGCTTTTAAGAAAAGAGAGATATAAATTTAGCTCAAAAATAAATTGATTCAATGAATTTTTGGCAAATTAAATTTGGAATCAGAGAGATACTCAAGCTGAAGGATTAAGGATTCCTAATTCTCTCCTAATTTTACAAAATCTATCTTCACTTAAGGCCTTGGTAAAGATGTCAGTCAATTATTTTTCAGTACATACATAATCAAGAATTATATCTTTATTTTGGATATGTTCTCTTATGAAATGATGTCTGATTTCAACATATTTTGATCTAGAGTGCTGAATTAGATTTTTAGTTAGATTAATAGCACTAGCATTATCACATTTTATGAGAGTTTCATTGAGTTTGATGCCAAAGTCCTCAAGTTGTTGCTTAATCCATAAGATTTGAGCACAGCAACTTTCGACTGCAATGTATTCGATCTCGACCGTAAACAGTGCCATCAAATTTTGTTTCTTGTTAAACCAAGAGATTAAGTTAACTTCAAAAAATTGATAAGTTTCACTAGTACTTTTTCTATCTAATTTACATCCAGTAAAATCGATATCTGAATATCCTATTAAGTTAATTGATGAGTCTTTAGAATATCATAATCTTAGAGTTTGTGTACCTTTTAAATATTTAAAAATTCTTTTAACTGCATTTAAGTGTGATTCTTTTGGATTTAATTGAAAGCGTGCATATAAACAAACACTAAACATAATATCTGGTCTACTACCAGTTAAATACAATAAAGAACCAATCATGTCTCTATAAAATTTTGAGTCTACATTTTTACCTCTTTCATCCTTGTCAAGTTTACATGATGGGCTCATAGGTTTATCAATTGCTTTGGAGCTCTCCATTCCAAATCTTTTGAATAGTTCTCTTATGTATTTGCTTTGGATGATGGAGATCCCTTGTTTTGTTTGTTTGATTTGAAGTCTGAGGAAGAATGTAAATTCTTTCATCATGCTCATCTCGAACTCCCCCTGCATGAGCTTAGAAAAATCTTAACAGAGAGTTTCATTAGTAGACCCAAAAATAATGTCATCAACATATATTTGTATAACTAAGATATCATTATGATTTCTTTTAATGAAAAGGGTTGTATCTATATTTTCTCTTGAAAAACCATTGTTAAGCAAGAATTTACTTAACCTTTCATACCAAGCCCTAAGTGTTTCCTTTAAACCATATAGAGCTTTGTTTAATTTAAAAACATGATTAGAAAAAGCATGATTTTCAAAATTGGAGAGTTGTTCTACAAAAACTTCTTCAGCAATATAACCATTTAGAAAAGTACTTTTAACATCCATTTGAAATAACTTAAAATTCATAAAGCATGCATATGCAAGTAAAAGCCTAATTGCTTCTAATCTAGCAACAGGTGCAAAGGTCTCATCAAAATCAATTCTCTCTTCTTGATTATAACCCTTTGCAATCAATCTTGCTTTATTCCTAATTATATTTTCATGTTCATCCAATTTATTCCTATATACCCATTTTGTGTCAATTATTGGATAATTTTTAGGTCTTGATACTAAAGTCCATACATTATTTCTTTCAAATTGATTAAGTTCTTCTTGCATTGTATTTATCCAATTATAATCTTTTTCAGCTTCATCTATGGTTTTAGGTTCAAAATGAGAAATAAATACAAAATGATTGTATACATCTCTAAGTGAAGAACGAGTTCTTACTCCATGTGTAGGATCACCAATGATTAATTCTTTGGGATGATTGTAATCATACCTCCATTCTTTGGGTAGTTCATTTATACCTTGAGATTGTTCTTGTTGTTCTTCACCTTCATCATCTTGTTTGTTTTCATATTCTTCTTCATTTTGAATTGTTGAGTCTTTTAGGGTGAGCTCGTTCATCCCTTCTATAAGAGGATCTACATCATCAATACCTTCATTCTTTTCTGAAGGAAGATCATTAGTCTCATCAAAAACAACATGTATTGACTCTTCTACTACTAAAGTCCTTTTGTTGAAAACTCTAAAAGCTTTGCTAGAAGAGGAATAACCAAGAAAAATAGCTTCATCGAATTTTGCATCAAATTTTTCTAATCTTTCTTTACCATTGTTCAAAAAAAAACATCGACAATCAAAAATGTGTAAATATGTAATATTTGGTTTTCTTCCTTTCCAAAGCTCATAGGGTGTTTTCTTTAGAATTGGTCTAATTAAAGCAGATTTAATATGTAACATGCCATGTTAATTACTTCCGTCCAAAAATATCTTAGAAGGTTGCTTTCACATAGCATGGTACGGACTATTTCTTCAAGGATTCTATTTTTTTTTCTACTACTCCATGTTATTGGGGTGTCTTAGGTGCTGAAAAATTATGGTCAATACCTTTTTCATCACAAAACTTTTTAAAATCTTGATTTTTAAATTCGGTTTCATGATCACTTCGAATATATTGAATTGAAAAACTTTTTTTATTAGTAACTTTTCGATAAATTTTTTAGAACACATGAAAAGTTTTATCCTTATGTGTCAAAAAGAAAACCCATGTAAAATGAGAGAAATCATCAATAATTACGAAGTCATATCATTTTTCACCTAAACTAGTAGTTCTAGTGGGTCTAAATAAATCCATGTGCAATAATTCTAATGGCCTAGAAGTTGAAATAATATTTTTAGATTTGAATGATACTTTTGTTTGTTTACCTAGTTGACATGCATCACAAATTTTATCATTTTCAAAATTTAATTTAGATAAATTGATAACTAATTCTTTTTTAATAAGTTTTGAAAGTGAATATATGTTAATATGTGCAAGCCTACGGTGCCAAAGCTAACTAGTCTCACTAATTTTGGCATTCAAGGCTACTAGATATTGCATGTTTATTTTGGAAAGATCATTCAAATCTACCATATAAATATTACTAAGTCTATGCCCAACAAATTTAATGCTTTCATCATTAGGACTAGTTACTATGCATAATGAAGATTCAAAAATAACTTTGTACCTTTTGTCACAAAATTAACTAATGCTTAATAGATTATGTTTCAAACTATCTACTAATAAAATATTTTCAATATACTTGGAGGGAGTGATCCAATGTTATCTATACCGATGATCTTTCCTTTGTCATTATCTCCAAAGATGACCATCCCTCCATCTTTTGCATCCAGTGTAATGAATTGGGATTCATCATCGGTCATGTGTTTTGAGCACCCACTATCAAGATATCATTTTTGATTTGTTCTTTGGGATGCAAGACACACCTGCATACAAAAATTAAGTTTTGACTTTAGGTACCCAAATTTTTTTGGAATTTTTTTGGTTGTCACAATGGTTCCTTTTGAAACCCATATTTTCTTCACATTAGAATTGTCAGATTTGCTAGAGAAATATGTATAGGATTTGTGTCCTTCTTTATCATATTTAAAGCAAGTAGTATTTGAAAACTTATTGCGTGATGAGTTCACATAGATAATTTTTAGAAATTTTTATTTTTTTAAAGGATTGTAGCCAAGACCGGCTTTATCATAAATGGTCTTTTGATTATCAAGTATCATTTGAAGTTTATTTGAACTTAGAGTAAACTTTTCTACTATAAGTTTTAACTTAGCAATTTTATTTTTTAAGTTTTGATTTTTTTGTGTCAAGACTGATTTTTCATTTGAAATAATCTCATTTTCTTTTAGTAAAGATTGATTCTTTGATTTCAATTCTTTGTTCTTTACCCCTAACTTCTTTAGATTATTAACTAGATTATAAAATACTTCTTGAAGTTCTTCAAAAGTAAAGTCATTAGGAGTTTCAGTATTTACCTCATTTTCATATGTCATAAGGCACAAGTTGGTTTGTTCATGAGACTCTTCTTCGGAGCTTAACTCATCACTATCACTCCATGTAGCCACCATAGCCTATTTCTTGTACTTCTTGGGGCCCTTCTTAAGTTGTAGACATTCAGACTTAAAGTGCTCCGACTTCTTACATCATAACAAATAAGGGGTTGCTCCTTATCCTTCTCCTTGCTATGCTCTTCTTTTGTAGGTGGCCTCTTCCTTATTTTATTTTATTTTTTTTTCAAAAATATTTTAAACTTTCTAGTGATGAAAGTCATTTCTTCATCTTGTTCTTCATTTTCTGTTTCTTCAGATTCCTCATTGAGTTGAGTAGTGGACTTGAGGGCGATTGTCCTCTTTTTCTTGACATCTTCTTCTTGATATTGTTTCATACTTAGCTCGTGTGTTATTAGCGATCCTAGAAGCTCCTCCAAGGGTAAAATATTTAGATCTTTGGCTTCTTGGATTGCGGTCACTTTGGCCTTCCACATCTTTGGTAAAGATCTAAGAATCTTTCTCACAAGATCGCTGTTAGAGTAAGACTTACCAAAATTTTTTAGACCATTAATAATATCCATAAAATGAGTAAATATTTCAGTTATTGATTCTTCATACTCTATTTTAAAGAGTTCATATTTGTGCACAAGCATATTAATTTTTGATTCCTTAACTTAATTAGTGCCTTCATACGTTACTTCTAATCTATTCCATATTTTTTTAGCCGACATGCATGTTAAAATATGATTAAATTTATTAGCATCTAAAGTATAATATAAAATATTCATGGCTTTGGCATTGAATTGAGCCATTTTCTTGTCAACCTCATCCCATTCTCTTTCGGATTTGATTGATTTTACACCATCAATATCTTAGTGGGTGTGTGTGGTCCATTAACTATGATACTCTACATATCATAGTCAAGTGCTTGGATAAAGATTTTCATCCGAGCTTTTCAATAGGTATAGTTTGACCCATTGAAAAGTGGAGGTCGGTTTGTGGATTGCCCCTCGGCTAATGAAGCACCAACTTGAGTTGCCATAGATCTTTGGCTCTTTGATGGTTAAATCAAAAAAAAAGATAGAGCACCAAGCTCTGATACCACTTGTTGCCCAGCTATACAATCCAAGAGGGAGGGGTGAATTGGGTTTTTAAAATTTTAAAGTTAATTTAGAACTACGAGGATTAAATAACAATGAGCCGAATATATGTAGAGAGTGATTTAAGCAAGGTATAGAAATTAGATGCAAGAATACAAGAAGATAAGAAAATTTAGAAACAAAGCAAGTAAGCACAATACAAACAAACAAGATTTATAGTGGTTCGATGCCAACCTTGCACCTACATCCACTCTCCAAGCTCCTACTTGAGAATTCAAATCTACTAGACCGTATTCAATAAGAATACAATATCGGTACCTCCGACTCTAGCTATCTCAAGCTAGAATATTTATTTTTCGAATATAAGCCAATCCAATACAATCCAATTTAAGGTTCGGACCAACCTTTTCAAGTTTTGAAACCTTTCCAAAACTAAAGATCAAGACAAAATAGAGTATGTGAGTTAACCACATGAAAATACAAATTTAGCTCCTTTAATGAGCAAATAAAATTTTAAATATACTTTACACAACATGAAGGAAGCTTTTCTAATTTTTCTCAAGATGGTTGAAGACTTGAATGAGCTCTCGAGGGTTTTGTGAATTTGAATTGAAAGTTTTTTTTGCTTGAAGAGGTCTTTTTGCTTAGGGCTGAAATGAATGCTTGAATCTCTTTTTTTTTTTTTCCTTTTAGTACCTTTATATCTTTAATAGATGCTAAAGATAAATTTGGGCTGAAAATAGAGCTGTTTGAGATCATTAAATAGATATTAAATGTGGTCAAAACGAGCTGAAAACTAATCGTTACAAAAATTTTTCATCGCAGGGGTCGACTCATAGGGTTGACCTCTGCACAGGGGCCGACTCATAGGGTCGACCTCTGTGGTGCAGAATAAAAAATTACTATTCTGTATCTTTGACCTATACAGCAATAGAGGTTGACTCATAGGATCGTCTTCTTTGAGTGTACCAGTCAAAAATAGCATGCCGTTCAGCCCCTTTTGACAGGAGTCGACTCATAGGGTCGATTCTTTTCTTTAAACTTGATTTTTTTTCAAAATATATATCGAAAAAATATGAAATTACCTTCAATAGATCACAAATCTTCTTTTCTTACTTTTGAGGCTCTCGAATTAGAACTTGGTAAAATTATGATTTTACTCCTGAAATACAATAAATCTTTTTTCAAATCAAAATCATTAGTAACCCCCTCAAATATGTTGTAATCATCAAAATCGATTCATGGAGCAACAATCGATCATCTAACCTCATCTGATCAAGGATCATGCTAAGATGTAGATAGTTCAATAAAGATCAAAGATGATCAAATCAGTAGTATTTAACAGAAGTCAATATGGAGGCCAACATTGTGCTCAACGAACAAAAGCCAATTTGATAATTAACTTAATCAAAATCAGATTAAGATACAATTAGATTCATAGAGATCAAATTCAATGGTATCTTGATCCAACCAAGGTGGATGCCGACATGCTGCCCAGCTATCGTGGATCAAGAATGATCTTTTTGCTAAGGTCAGATCAGAAACATTGAAAGAAAACCTTCACTAAATTGATCTTAGAGAGAGAAACTTCAACAAGAGAGATAATTCTAGAGAGATAATCTATAAAGATAGAAAATAGAGAGAATGTTGACTATCTAGAGAGAGAAATTAGGGATTCAAACTCAGAGCAGAGAGAAAAGGAAGGGAGAGAAACTCTTTCTTCTTTTTTTTTCTCTTCTTTTTTTTCTTCTTTTCTTCTTTTCTTCTTTTTCTTCCATGATGGAACATGGAATTTGTTTTCCCCCTTTTATCATGGAACAATAGAGCATCGCCGACATGGTGGTTGCTAGTGGTAGTTGGGGTTGCGATGCTGCAACCCAATGACTCGATACCGACGATCAGCAATAGCCACCAGCATTAGAAAAACCAGAAAATAAGGGGAGGAAATAAGGAAAAATAGGAGATTTCTGAAATCAATCCAAGCCCTTCCTTTTCCAACTAAAATCTAGCGATAGCTGGCCAGAACCATGACCTAACTATGAAGGAAGAAAGGGAGGAGGATTCTCAGCCTCTTATCTAGCTTTTCCGATGGTTGATGGATTGAAATCCGATGAACATGAGAAGAAGAACATAGCTCTTTCTCGACGATGATTGGACAGACGGTGGTGGGGGTTTTACAAGGGACTCCATCCCTTTAAATAGAGAGGAAGGGGGTGGAAGTTGACTCTCTCTCTCAGCCTCTGATTTCAACTCCAAATAGGAGTCTTAATGGAAGAAGGAAACAAGAGGAGAAAGAACTCCTTCGGGAGTTCTGTTTACTTGCCCACTGCCCACAACCCACAGCCTAGCACGTGCAGAGCATGTGCTAGCTTAATTTTTTTTTTTTTTTTTTTTGTGTTTTCATGCTTTAAACTCATGCTTGGGCTTAAATGGAGACTGCAGTATTACACCCCCCCCCACTCAATCGTGGGGTTCTTTTGTCTTGGGCCAAATGGGTCGGCCCAAAGGGTGGGGCCTTACACATATTATTCGATCTAAGACAATAGATGGCACATCTATATGACTTCTCATATCAAGAGAAATGTTTTTAAGCCTCAAACATAACAAAAAAGAAGGAAATAAGAAATCCTAAATTCAGTAGTCACACACAATGTTGCATTCATACGATACAAGATACTATCTGTGGTTGAATGACGTATCTTTTTTAATTATAATAGTAACTCCTTGTAGCCAAAAAGAAGATCATGATGAATAGAAAGCCATGCTAAAACAAAAACAAAATCTATTCATGTTGTACATCAGCAGTTGTTGGAAGTACTACAGAAAAAGGAGGAATTGCTGACTTCTATTTAGTGATGTTAGTTATTAGTGTCGAGAATTTTTAAACCTTCCTCCCACCCCTCCAGTGCTCGTGAAACATCAATGCATCTCAAGAGTGAATTGGGTTGTAAGGGTTGATTTCAAGGTGGCATTTATTCATATTGTCGAGATCCAAGCTTTTGGTGGGCTTTGTAACGGAGTTTCCATAACTGTTGTAGGCATCGTCAGGATCCATAAACCCTAGGTATAAAACCCAATCCACCCTGCCCTAAATCTCATCATCTTCCTCGATCCTCCTCCATCTGCTTCCGCTATAGAGCTCCTTCCAGTGCCCTAAGTCTCCTTTTAGCGCCGTAAATATCTTTCTAGTACCCTAAATCTCCACTATTGCCCTACACCTCCCCCATCCATTCTTCTTCCTCTGTCAGCTTCTCCTCCTCCTCCTTTGGCTTCTTCTTCTTCTCCCGAGCATGGTGGTGCTGTCGATTGAGTGTGTTTTTTTTTTCTTTGTTCATCTTCTTCTCTCGAGCATAGTATATTTCTATTCTTTCATACTACTTTTTTAATTTATGATTTTATGGCTTATGAAAGATCACCAAAGGGGAAACTCCATTAGTGGAGATTGCAAGATTTTGAAGATCAAACAGAGCTTTTCTCCTTGTATACACTCAAGGTAAGAGCTCCAATGACCATAAGACACTACAAGAAAAGAGAATTTTTATAATAAATTTATTTACGATGAAAATATTTTTCATCATCAATAAGGATATTTACGATGAAAAATTATTTTCATCACTAATAAAGAAATATTTATGATAAAAATAATTTTTCATCATAAATAGCTCTATATTTGTAATGAAAAAAAAATTTCATTGTAAGTACCTATTATTTATGATGAAAATAATCATCATAAATAATAAAATATTTATTTTAATTTTATATTTTCAAATATTTGTGATAAAAATATTTTCATCACAAATAATGTCAGTATTTATGATGAGAACATATTTTTCATTAGAAATAGATGTTATTTACGATGAAAATTTTTTATCACTAATATTTAAAAATAATTTAAAATTTTAAAAATTATATATTATTTGTGATAAAAAATATTATGTTGTAAATAATGAGTATTAGTGATGAAAACTAAATTTCATCATAAATAACAAATTATTTATGATAAAAAAATTTTATTACTAATATTTGAAAGAAAATAAAATATTTTAAAAATTTACAAACTATAGATTATTAGTGATAAAAATATTACATCATAAATACTTGAGTATTTATGATGAAAATCTACTTTCTATTATAAATAATCTACTATTTATAATGAATAATTTTCAATGCTAATATTTAAAAAAAATAAAAAAAGTTTAAAAATTTAAAAATTATAAATTATTTATGATAAAAATATTACATCATAAATAATCAATATTTATGATGAAAAGTAGCTTTTCATCACAAATACTAATTATTTACGACAAAATTTTTTTATCGCTAATAGATGAAAAAATTAAAAAATTTTAAAAAATCAAAAACTATAGATTATTAGTGATAAAAAATTTTTTTCATCATAAATAGTCAATTATTTATGATAAAAATATTTTTATTATCAATATTTTTAAAAAATTAAAAATTATAAAAATTATATATTATTTATGATAAAAATATTACATCGTAAATAACTTAATGTTTGTGATAAAAATATATTTTTTATCATAAATAGTTTATTATTTATGATGAAAAAAAATTAAAAATTGATTATTATTTACGATAATACTTTTCATCTCTAAGTTTCTCTGAATCTGTCTCATTGCTCAATTTTGCATAGGTTATTGGTTCTATAGACTGACGAAAGGTCACAAAGTATAAAGGCCTTGTATCTGTCCAAGAACATAGAAAGAATATGATACTGGATCTTTATATGTTAAATTATGATCCACAAAAAGGTTATTCACATGGTATTTGATCTTTATAAAAAATAAAATTTTATCAACTTTCAATTGTATAAAGAATAAAACTTTATCAACTGTTTGATAGGCTAAATTGTGTCATATACTTCTAAACTATATATGGAAAGCCTTTGTTGGGTCTTTCAGTATTATTTTTCAGAGTACATTTATGATTTTAATTAGTATGCGATGATTGTTTATCGCAGATACTCTCGAACTAGCTGAACTCTTATTATTACTATCCAGTTCAAGATTTATCCTAAGATTGACATACTCTTGAATAGGTATTATCCTTTCTACTATACTCCTTTTGCATCGAATCTCAAGGGTCTTAGCTACTCGTAGATTAAATTTGAGTTCAGATATCCATTCAAACCTTTCGATCACCTCATGGCAGTGTTGCCACTAAAAAAATAAATATAATTAGTTAGATTTTTTTAATTATAAATTATGTTTGATTATTAGTTAACATCTGTAATGCATCAGCAGAAAAATGCTTCTCATCTGATGGTACATGATTACATAATTTTTTACGTACATAATTTTTTTACATACGTAATTTTTTTTAAAAAATCATAAATTAATAATTTATATAATTTTTTAATATTTTATTTTTTATCATGAATATTTTTTTAATATCATTTTTTATTGTTAAATTTTTTGGATAGAAAATTTTTTTAATGAGAAAAATCTAAAATTATTTTTTTATGAAATTATTATTAGAAATTTTTTTTTGCAAAAATTATTTTTGATGAAAACTATATTTACATTACTAATAAGATTATTAGTGACTAAAATTTAATTTTCATCACAAATTATTTTTTTTACAAAATTTTTTAAGATGGAAAAATTTTTAGTAGGATTTTTTTTTGGTAGAATTATTAAGGATAAAATTTTAGTTTTCATTGCTAATAAGATTATTGACGATGAATATTTTTCATCGCAAGTAAATTTTTTATTTTTTGGCTGAATTATTAGTGATAAAAATTATTTTTTCATTGCTAATAATCTAATTAACGACGTAAAGCTTTTCATCATAAATAATTTTTTTTTGGTGGGAAAATTTTTTTAGCAAGAAATTGGGGTAAATTTTTTTTTGTAGGAATTATTAGCGATGAAAATTATTTTTCATCGTTAATAGTCTTATTAATGATGAAATATTTTTTTTATCATAAATTATTTTTTTAGTATAAATTTTTTTTTATCGAGGAATTTTTTTTGAATTATTAGTGATAAAAATTAATTATTAGTGATGAAAATTTACGTCGCTAATAGTTTGCATCCCATCAAGTCCCATCGTGAAATCCATTTTCTTCCCCTCCCCCCCATTTCATGCGAAACCTGTTCCCCCCTCCCCCTCTATACTCTCCCCCCTCTCCCCACCATCGCGTTCGCCGCCATCTGCATCTGTCCGTCGCCATCCATCATTGAAGGTAAGGATTTGTGTTTTTTTTTTTGGTATTTTCTCAGGCCATCGAGGGGCCGACGGGGATGGGGCTGGGTCGGGCTGGCGGGGATAGGCTGGGTCGGCGATGACCAATTTGTTTTTTTTTTGTGTTTTCTCGGGCCACCGGGGGGCCAACGGGGATGGGGCCGGGCCAGGTCGGGCCGACGACGACTATGATCGGGTCGGTGGGGATGGGGTCTGGGGCCGGGGAGGGTGTCGGCGGCGGGGAGGGAGGAAGGGAAGAGAGAAAGGAGGAGGGAAAAAGAAAAAAAGAAAGGAAAAGAAAGGAAATAAAGAAAGGAAATAAAGAGAAAAAAGAAAAAAAAAGAAAAAGAGAAAAAGAGAAGACCGGGTCGGGGAGGGGGTGGCCGGCGGCAACGGAGACAGGGCCAAGGAGGGTGTCGGCCGGTGGAGATGGGGTCAGAGAGGGGGCGGCCGGCGGTCAGGGGAGACGGGTTCAAGGAGAGGGCCTGTCGGCAGTTGAAGGAGACGGGGCCAGGGATAGGGCCGCTGGCAGCCAGGAGAGACGGAGCCAAGGAGGGTGTCGACCGACGGACATGGGGCCAAAAAAATTATTTGATTAATTATTTAATTAATTATTTGATTAATTATATTTATTGTATAAATTTTTTAGTGTTTCTACTGAAATTATTTAATTATTTGATTAATTATTTTTTTCATTAACATAATGCATATTATTGTTACTTATTACAATTTTATTATTTTATATGCTATTTTGTATGTTTTTATTTATTACAATTAAATATAAAAAGTATTTTTATTTAAGAGAAAACTCTATTAAAATTTTTGATGAAAAAATTTCAATGCGAAGTTATTTTTTTTTGATAAATTAGAAATCCATCTTTGAATATATGTTCAGAGATGGTAGTTAAATTGTATTGAGCCACAGATTTTTGTTCAAGAGTCGATCTTCATCAAAATCGACTCTTGGATGTCCCGTATTCAAATTTTTTGAAAAAGTAATAATCTTATTGTTGTTAATAGTTGATATTTTATTTTATTATGTGGTATTCAGTAGTTATCTGTCTATTATTCTTTGGGTATATGGTGGATAGTATGCGTAGGCACCATATTCACATCGTATACTTAGAGAACCATGGAGAGATGATGTCAAAATTTTTACAAAAATGAGATAAAATATCTACTAATAACAATAATAAGATTATTACTTTTCTGAAAGAGATAGGACCACATCTGTTAGTAATGATTTGAAATGGATAGGATCATGCATTTTTACTTCATTAAATTGATGGAAGGATATTTTTTGTGCTACTGTTCAGTCTGTATTTTTTAATATGTATTGTTCTGTATAAAGTGATCCGTGTCTGGATCCACATCAAGATTTTAACCGAAATTTGGATTGCGATTCAGTCTGAAATTTGGATCGAGATCCAGAATACCACTGAATCTTTTTTTGGTTGTTAATGATTTTGTGTTTGTTATTAGATGGATATCAACAAAAATTGAATGAATGCTAGAGGTATTTTTTTACCTAAATATCCAAAAAGAGTTCGAGATTTTATTGAGTTTGCATGGCATAAGGCTGACAGTGCTAGTCAGATAAAGTGTCCACGCAAGAGATGTGTCAATATGATATATCATCACATAACACTTGTTAAGGAGCATCTGCTACATTATGGTATGGATAAGAAGTATACTTATTGGATATGGCATGGGGAGGATGATCTGAATAAAGTGGTGCACGACGATGATGATACTGAAGATGATAGTGATGCTGCTGGACCTATTGAACTTAGTGGTATAGGAGAATTATTAGATGATTTGCATCAGGATGTTTGTTCAAATATACACATGAGTACTACTGCATCTGAAAGCAATTCTGATCATGAACATAATATCCAGCTTGAGATAGAAAGGACTTTTGAACAGTTTGCAAAGCTTGTAAGGGATGCACGAGAGCCACTCTATCCAAATTATATAAAGTTTTTTAAGTTAGAGTTTTTGATAAAATTGCTTCATATTAAAATCGTAAATCGATGGAGTCAGAAGTCATTTGATCAAATTTTGATATTGATTAAAGAAGCTCTTTCCGATAGAGAGAGACTTTCGAAATCATATTCTAAAGCAAAAATATACATGCAGAAATTGGGACTTTGCTATATTCCTATACATGCCTGCAAAAATAACTATATATTATTTTATAAGGATAACAATAGGCAACTGAATGTCCGAAATGCAGTGAGCCTAGATACAAAACCGATAATAGGAAAGCAAAGAAGATACCTCAAAATATTTTGAGATATTTTTCATTGATTTTAAGACTTCAAAGGTTGTATATGTCCACAAAGACAGCTGAAGAAATGAGATGACATTATGAGCAGCGGATTCTGAAGGAGAACATACTTAGCCATCTGACCGACTCTTTAGTGTGGAAAGACTTCGATGCAAAGCATTCGCACTTTGCGAGTGACCCACATAATATCCGGCTTGGTCTAGCGACAGATGAATTTAATCCCTTTGGCAATCTGAGTAGCTCTTACAGCATGTGGCCTATGATGCTAGTTGTATATAATGTGTCACCTTGGAAGTGCATGAAAAAATCATTTATTTTTATGTCACTATTGATTCTGGATTCGAAAACATCAGATAATGAAATTGATGTATATCTACGACCTTTAATCGATAATCTGAAGGAGCTATGAAGAAATAGGGTACAGACATATGATTCTATAAGTCGAAGTAATTTTAAGTTGCATGCTTCGATTCTATAGACCATAAATGATTTTTCTGCATATGAAAACTTATCTAGATGGAGCACCAAAGGATATCTTGCATGTCCAATATGCAATAGGGATGCATCTTCCTTACATTTAAAGCACGGATGAAAAATATGTTTCATGGGTCATCGACAGTTTCTTCCTAGTAATCATTCTTAGAGGACTTGTTATAATCAATATTTTGATAATAAGTCCGACCGACATCCGTCACCTAAGGAGTTAAGTGGAGCAAAAATTTTAGAACAACTTGAAGTCATTGAAAATATTCAATTTGAAAAAATATCAGGTACTCGCAAGTGGAAGCATACTGAAGCTGAGTTGAATTGGACGAAGTGAAGTATCTTTTTTGAACTACCATATTGGTGGCAGCTACTATTTCATCATAATCTGGATGTAATGCATATTGAAAAAAATATTTGTGATAATATCATTGGTATTATATTGAACATCCTAAAAAAACTAAAAGATGGTATAAAAGCTCGCCTTGATTTACAGAAAATAAAAATCTGATCGAAGTTACATTTAGTTTGTCAAGATGAGAGATATTTTATACCACCTATATGTTATTCACTGTTTGGTGAGGAAAAAAAATTTCTGTGGATGGTTCAAAACTATAATATTTTCTGATGTATACACTTCTATCGTATTACAGTGTGTTGGGAATAACGACGGTAATATCTCTGATATGAAAAGTTATAACTCCCATATAATGATGCAACATTTGCTTTCTATGATCATCTGTGGCTATTTGGGTGGTGATGTTCAAATTGCATTGATTGAGCTGGAAGTATTCTTTCGAGTATTGTGTTGTCAAAAATTAAAAATTAACTTACTTAAGAGATCTAAGAAGGATATTGTACTTATTCTTTGTAAGTTAGAAAAAATTTTTCCATCAATATTTTTTGATGTTATGGTGCATCTGGCTGTTCATCTTTCAAAGGAAGCTCTTTTGGTCAGACTGGTACATTATCGATGGATGTATCCTATTGAAAGGTAAAGAAATTATACGTACTTTATTATATCAATTATAAGATGTAAATATATTTTTAAAATTTAAATTTATTTTTATTTGTAGATTCTTATGTACCTTAAAAAAATATGTGCGCAATAAAACAAGACCTGAAGGATCTATAGCGGAAGCATATGTAGCTACAGAGTGTGTCACATTCTGCTCGATGTATTTTGACGATATCGAAATAAGATTCAATCATATAGATCATAACGCAGACCATGAATAGGATGATAATGAATCTACGTTGTCTATATTTAAACAAATAGTTCAACCAATTGATGCAAGGAGATATGAATTTATGGACGTGAATGAGCTATCCGAGGCATACTTTTACGTTCTAAATAATTATGAAAAAATTAAAAATTTCATTGAGTAAGTATCATCTTAGCATACTATTTAATATTTTAAGTAATTTTTTCATATCGATGTAAAATTAAAAATCATAACTTGTTGTAGTGAGCATAAGAGTATACTATGTAGAGAGAATAATACGGATGTTGATGATTGACATAGAAGAAAATTTGCCAAAATGATTTGGTGATCTTGTAAGTTGCATTAGTAATACGATATTTATTTTATAATAAATAATATTATTTGAACCAACATAATTTTTTATATTATGGTGTAGATGAAATATAAGTATTTCAATAAAAAAATGGGTACGATCGATAAGTTGTACTTAGCATGTAGTTCCGATTGAAGGATTAATTACTATGCATCCTGTATCATTGGAGGAATGAGATTTCACACAAGGGAGCTTAAAATGCAACGACGGACCCAGAATAGTGGGATTGTTACAATAGGATATGAAGGAGAAGAAGAGATTGAATATTATGATGTACTCGTAGATATTATAGAACTGAAGTATGGATCCAGTAATTTTGTATTCTTATTTCAGTGTGAATGGTAGGATAATAGTAATAAAAAGATCGGTATTCATATCGATTCACACTTTATCAGTATAAATTTTTCACGAACATGGTACTAGAATGAGCTGTATATATTAGCAACTCAAGCGAAACAAGTAATATATTTGAAGGATCTAAAGTATCGAGGTAATTGGCATGTTATACAAAAAATAATATCTAGAGGCATATATGACATACTAACCTGATTAGAGATGGATGAAAATTTAAATTTACATAAATAGGAAGCTTTTCAGTAAGAAGAACAAACATTAGCCGAGCTTTTTGTTGATGAAGAACTTGTAACAGCACCTTTGAATAGGACTGATCTGCCGTCCAACGAAGTTGAAGCTGATTTTATATTTAATCTTGATAAATCGAAGGACGACGATCAGTTCATAAATGACGATGAGATAGAAGACGACACATATATCGATTATTATGATTCAGAGGAGGATCTACACATTGAGGAAGATACGAATATTGATGAGTAGATCTATATTCTTCGTTCAATCTTCTCTTGCAATAATGGTATGTGATATAATTGTATTCATTAGAATATAATTTATTTTTCATTATTATTATTCAACATTATATTCATTTATATGTCAATTATTGCAGATATGGTATTAGGAGACAGACGACGATATTTGCATTCACAGTCTACCCCGGAGGTTGAGGTGCCTTCACTGATCTTCATTGCCACACCAACTCCATTATCAGAGGGTCCTGTACTGGCAGGTCCCGGTGAGGTGGGTCCTAGTAAAGCGAGTCCGAGTGAAGCAAATCTGAGTGGTATTATTATACTTTTTATATAATAAAATTTGATTCTTTTATTTGGATAGCTATCATACTAATGATTTATTTATTGTTGTTTCAGGCCAGTCTTCATTAGTAGTGAGGCGAGGGCGAGGTCCATCGAAGAATCTCGCTCTAGAGCATTGGAGATGCGAGCATCCGGGATAGCATCTCCGGATCGAGATACCAGTCGGCTACACCAGGCCCATTAGAAGATGATGTGAGCCATGGCAGACTGAGCTGGACATCACATGCTGCAGCTATGCCCTCGTGATACTCTTCGATTGGTGTCACGTTCTACCGACTCAGAGAGAGACTTTATATACTCACTTACAGGTAAAATAAATTATATTGTGAATATTTAATTTACATAGTATTCTTCTAATATTTATTATTAGCAGGGTGTATTTGACATCATTAATTTTGAGGAGGATCGTGTGAGGCAAGCCATGGACACTCATTTATAGTTGCATTTTAGGGATTATCGCCATCATATGCATCAGCATTGGTACCATGTGGTGCAGGATCATGAGGAGGCAGCGCGGCAGCAGCCCTATGACAGCATCACTATGGATGACTGGACTGTCATATGCTGGCATTATGAAGATCCGGCATATCAGGTTACACATCCAAACTTTTTTTTTAGAGTTTAATGATTAAATTATTTATTCTTAAATTAAATTTATTATCTACTAATTTGACTAGTAACTATGCAGAGAAGATGTGCCCAGAATACCGCAAATTGGGCGAGACAGACCATACCACACTGTAGGGGTTTGAGGTCGTTTGCTCATCACATGGAGTACATGGTAGGTAATTTTTTATTTTTAATTAGCATATAATTCTCTAGTTATTTAAAAAAATTTTAATTAATTCTCAAATTATAGAGAGATGCTGAGAATGGCGAGCTTCCTGGTAGGATCGATATCTACCAGTGGACCCACCAGCGATGGTCAAAAGAGTGGACGATGGGGAGTCAGAAGCTCTTTGTAAGTTTTTTTAATTATTTTTTCATTCACAGTCTGATTTTTATTACAAAATTAAAATAGCTATAACTTTAATTTTTAGGACCGTATGACAGACATGAGATCCCAGCCTACCCCTGAGGGCTCGATCTCACCCACAGATGATGAGATCTGTGATCAGGTGCCTAATATGAGATCCTGTTATGTTAGGAGTCTAGAGTATAGGATCACTGCTCTCTCATCCTCACGCTCATCTAAGGCTGACATCCATTCTGCATGCAAGGCTCGGCTGACGGAGGTACAGATGCAGGCTGCCGAGGATCGACAGCAGATTAAGCAGCGAGCTCAGAAGTTGGCTGCATGTGTCGATAAGTATCAATAGCTCCAGATTCAGATGATGGAGCGGATGGTGCAGATGGAGCAGACGATACAGCTGATGAGGCAGCAGCAGGTCGATCCGAGCTTTTTCGAGCGCTCTCTTTCCCCAGCTTATTCTCCAGATGCCGACGAAAAGTGTTCGTCGTAAATAATTATTAGTAATGAAAATTTTCATTAAAAATTATCATATTTATGATGTAAGTTTTTTGTCACTAATATTATTTAACTTTAATTTTTTTAAAAATTATTATTAAATTAATAGCAACGAAAAATTTTTGTTGCAAAAAATGTTATTTGCGATGCAAATTTTTCATCGCTAAAAGTTTTTAAAAATTTCATTTCAGAAAAAATTTTAATTAATTTAAAAGCGACGAAAAATTTTTTGTCACTATTAATTTTTTATTTATTAGCGGCGTTATAATTCATCGCAAATAAATTTTTGTATAATTAAAATTTTTTATCGAAAATTTTTAACGATGAAAATTATTCATCATAAATAAATATTATTAACGATAAAATATTTTTTCATCATAAAATATTATCAACGACGTGATTATTTGCGACAAAAAATTAGCGACAAAATTTTCGTCACTAATAACTATTAGTGATGAAAATAGGTTATTAGCGACGATAAATTTTCGTCACTAATAACCTATTTTGTTGTTGTGAAAGATGATTTAGGATTTCTCACTACTTATGTTGCATCATCTCTACTTATAATACCTTCGATCATCCCCTTAGACAGCCATTGTCATTGAATCTGAGAGTTATTTTGATGTTTTGTTAAATTTTATTCTTAGATCTAAAAGATTTTGATAGGGATCTTTTTGACCGGGTAAGGATTTGCAATTACTAGTACGAAAATACCCTCTGATCAGTTTTTTTTTTTTTGGGTTTCTTGATTTGATCTGCAAATTTGGTAAGGATCTATAATTACTAGTATGAAATTTTTCTTGATTTAGTCAGTAGTTGGATATTTTTTTCTTCCCATTATATCTGTTCATCCTGATCTTTTGTTATATGTTTGACCTGCTTCTATTAATTTTTGTTATACGATATTTGTAGGTCAGCCGCTTATTGGATTGATAGTTCATAGTTTGTACACCCACAAAGAATTCATTCTGATCTTTTGTTATATGTTTGACCTGCTTCTATTAATTTTTGTTATACGATATTTGTAGGTCAGCCGCTTATTGGATTGATAGTTTTTGTACACCCACAAAGAAGTGTTTCTTCGCGAGCTTGTAAGGTTGGTATTGATAATTATGCTAGATGTATTTAGCGTACTTTCAAAAATCTGGGGTGACAAGCATGTGGAATATATGGTTTCATTAATCTGATTTTGTACTTGCATTGCCCCAATATGCTTCATATACTTCTATCCATCCTTTGCATCAAGTAGTGATAGGCTGTTCCATGGGTATTTCTAATAGTTTGTTTTTTTTGGTATAAATTCCAATAGTTTGTACAGCATATGGGTTTCAAGAAGCTAGAATACCCTATAAGATTGAATTAGTTCTTTATATATTTCTTGCATTGGCTATGTTCTGGGCATAGTTCCTGGTGCATGTAAAATGTTTTTCTTTCGTAATAAGACACCTATTGAAATCTCCATTTAGTATTAATTGTGTCACGCCCCCGACTCGAGATCGTGAATCGAGGGTCGCGGCAACCGCCGCATACTCATGAAGAACTCTCTCCATAAGCATGCAAGGCATCTCATCACGATATCAATGCATCACAGCGGAATAAATTCAAATAATTATTATTCAACTGTAATTCAAGTAATTAAATCAAATATCTTACATCCAATAAAATTTTACTAAAAATAAAATAATAAATCTAAGTTCAATGAAGTTGACAATGCTAAATCTCGCCTCTAAAAGCTCTGTCTCAATATTTCTTCCCACGTTCGAAATTAATTATTTGAATCTGAAAAATAGAAAGAAAGGTAATGAGCTAGACAGCCCAGTAAGTAACAAGCATCTCTACCAGATATTTCAAATATTATATAATTTTCAAGAATAATGCTGCAAATAAACATAAGAGTATATTTCATGCTGATTTAATACAAACCAAATATTTTCAAATATTCACATATAATATAATCATAAATCCGATTCGATTCAAAACACTCGTAACTCAACAGCCTTGACTATGACCAACGTTTAACCCCCATTGGCGGAGTCCACAGAATACCAGCGCACAACCCCCACTGGTAGGGTCCACAAATACCAGCGCACAACCTCCACTGACAGGGTCCACAAACACCAGCGCACAACCCCCACTAGCAGGATCCACTGAGTACAACGTATAATCCCCATTAGCGGGGCCCACTGAAACATAGTTAGGCTGAGAGCAAAAATCCGATCTGTATCAAAACACTTTGTATCATAGTATATCATAATTTTTCATTGAACATGCGCATAAATTGACATACCATAACATTTCAAAAGCACTCTTCTTTCAAAACATAATTTCATAAATCATGCATAATTTCAGAGAATAATTTATTTATTTTCAGAATAAATATGGAATATCTCGAGAAGATGATTCATTACTTACCTTTCACAGAGCACTGAATGAACAGATCGACTAACTTCTAGGAGATTCTTCCGTGCCTATTATCCAAAATTATATTTTTACATTAATTTTAATTCAAAATTAAATCTAAACAAATCTCAATTCAAAACCTCTTAAAATCGGCTCTTTCCTAAACTCGATCAAAATCATCAGATGAGACCTTCCACTACGCTAATCCTAGAGGAATAACTTTAGAGAGAGAAGAATCCATCAAGAGAGAGAAACAAGCTAGAGAGAGAAAATTCTAGAGAGAGAAAGTAGAGAGAGAAAGTCCAATTCCAGAGAGAGAAAGTCAGGGTTCAGACTGAAAGAAGAGAGAGAAGAGAGAGAAACTCTCTCTCTCATCATTTTTTATTTTATTTTATTTATTTATTTATTTATTTATTTACTTATATATATATTTTTATTTTTATTATTATTATTTTTCTTTTCTTTTCTTTTTCTTCTTTTTTTTTCTTCTTTTTCTTCTTTTCTTTCCTTTTCTTTTTCTCTTTTTCCTTCTTTCTCTTTTCTTTTTCTTCTTTTTCTTTTTCTTCTTTTTCTTCTTTTCTTTTTTTTCTTAGTTCTTCCCATGCCGGAACAGGGGACCGACATCCTCCGGCCTTGACCGGCCGTTCGGGCCATGGCCGCCATGGTGGAGGCCGGCGGCAGACGGGGGCCACTCCCCCGGTCACGGAGGAGCGTGGCCGGCGATCGATTCCAATCGCCGGCGCCGGAAAATCCAAGGAAAAAGGCCCAAAAATAGGGTGTCTTTCCCGACCGAAAGATCGGCGACACTCGTCGCCGGCCGCCTCAAGCACAGGTACGGGAAGATAGGGAAGGAAGAGAGGAAGGAAAGGAAGACTCACCTCGGCCTCCGGTGACCTCACCGGCGAGCAATCACGACGGGAAATTGAATGGTGTCCGCGGCTTTGATCGAGAAAGACGGAGAGAAAGAGAGGGAGAAGAGGCCGATGGATCGATTCTAAAGAGAGGGGAGACCTTCTTATAGAGGGTCCTAGGATTTCGAGGGGTCCTAGGACTCCTAATGTGTTTGGGTCTCGCCGGAGAAGAAGACTCCTACCGGGAGTCTTCTTCCCGGTTTTTACTCTATTTTTTTTTTTTTGGGCTTTTGTGGGCTGAATTAGGTTTTGGGCTATAACATTCTTCACCCCTAAAAAAAATTTCGTCCTCGAAATTTTTCATACCTGTCACCATTGTATTGAAAACCTGTGCATTCTGTTGAGTAAGTTCAATGAAGTTCAATGAAAAAGACCTTATTAGATTCATTTATCTATTTCTTAGAATGGGTTTATTATGATGCTCATACTTTAACGTCCCAATATTCCTAATGTTTACCCACCTACACTCATACTATGTCAAATTCTATGTGTCATAATTTATCCACTTATGCTCTGATACCATATTAATTGTCACGCCCCCGATCCGAGATCGTGAATCGAGGGTCGCGGCAACCGCCGCATACTCATGAAGAACTCTCTCTATAAGCATGCAAGGCATCTCATCACGATATCAATGCATCACAGCGGAATAAATTTAAATAATTATTATTCAACAGTAATTCAAGTAATTAAATCAAATGTCTTACATCCAATAAAATTTTACTAAAAATAAAATAATAAATCTAAGTTCAATGAAGTTGACAATGCTAAATCTCGCCTCTAAAAGCTCTGTCTCAATATTTCTTCCCACGTTCGAAATTAATTATCTGAATCTGAAAAATAGAAAGAAAGATAATGAGCTAGACAGCCCAGTAAGTAACAAGCATCTCTACCAGATATTTTAAATATTATATAATTTCCAAGAATAATGCTGCAAATAAACATAAGAGTATATTTCATGCTGATTTAATACAAACCAAATATTTTCAAATATTCACATATAATATAATCATAAATTTGATTCGATTCAAAACACTCGTAACTCAACAGCCTTGACTATGACCAACGTTTAACCCCCATTGATGGGGTCCACAGAATACCAGCGCACAACCCCCACTGGTAGGGTCCACAAATACCAGCGCACAACTCCCACTGGCAGGGTCCACAAACACCAGCGCACAACCCCCATTGGCAGGGTCCACTGAGTACCAACGTATAATCCC
This sequence comes from Elaeis guineensis, assembly GCF_000442705.2. Lineage (NCBI taxonomy): Eukaryota > Viridiplantae > Streptophyta > Magnoliopsida > Arecales > Arecaceae > Elaeis > Elaeis guineensis. The sequence goes on from NC_026002.2 coordinate 34,020,225, forward strand.
CATTGGCGGGGCCCACTGAAACATAGTTAGGCTGAGAGCAAAAATCCGATATGTATCAAAACACTTTGTATCATAGTATATCATAATTTTTCACTGAACATGCGCATAAATTGACATACCATAACATTTCAAAAGCACTCTTCTTTCAAAACATAATTTCATAAATCATGCATAATTTTAGAGAATAATTTATTTATTTTCAGAATAAATATGGAATATCTCGAGAAGATGATTCATTACTTACCTTTCACAGAGCACTGAATGAACAGATCGACTAACTTCTAGGAGATTCTTCCGTACCTATTATCCAAAATTATATTTTTACATTAATTTTAATTCAAAATTAAATCTAAACAAATCCCAATTCAAAACCTCTTAAAATCAGCTCTTTCCTAAACTTGATCAAAATCATCAGATGAGACCTCCCACTACGCTAATCCTAGAGGAATAACTTTAGAGAGAGAAGAATCCATCAAGAGAGAGAAACAAGCTAGAGAGAGAAAATTCTAGAGAGAGAAAGTAGAGAGAGAAAGTCCAATTCCAGAGAGAGAAAGTCAGGGTTCAGACTGAAAGAAGAGAGAGAAGAGAGAGAAACTCTCTCTCTCATCATTTTTTATTTTATTATTTTATTTATTTATTTATTTATTTACTTATATATATATATTTATTTTTATTATTATTTTTTTTCTTTTCTTTTCTTTTCTTTTCTTTTTCTTCTTTTTTTTTCTTCTTTTTCTTCTTTTTCTTTCCTTTTCTTTTTCTCTTTTTCCTTCTTTCTCTTTTCTTTTCTTCTTTTTCTTTTTCTTCTTTTTCTTCTTTTCTTTTTTTTCTTGGTTCTTCCCATGCCGGAACAGGGGACCGACATCCTCCGGCCTTGACCGGCCATTCGGGCCATGGCTGCCACGGCGGAGGCCGGCGGCAGACGGGGGCCACTCCCCCGGTCACGGAGGAGCGTGGCCGGCGATCGATTCCAATCGCCGGCGCCGGAAAATCCAAGGAAAAAGGCCCAAAAACAGGGTGTCTTTCCCGACCGAAAGATCGGCGACACTCGTCGCCGGCCGCCTCAAGCACAGGTACGGGAAGATAGGGAAGGAAGAGAGGAAAGAAAGGAAGACTCACCTCGGCCTCCGGTGACCTCACCAGCGAGCAATCACGACGGGAAATTGAATGGTGTCCGTGGCTTTGATCGAGAAAGACGGAGAGAAAGAGAGGGAGAAGAGGCCGATGGATCGATTCTAAAGAGAGGGGAGACCTTCTTATAGAGGGTCCTAGGATTTCGAGGGGTCCTAGGACTCCTAATGTGTTTGGATCTCGCCGGAGAAGAAGACTCCTACCGGGAGTCTTCTTCCTGATTTTTACTCTATTTTTTTTTTTTTTGGGGCTTTTGTGGGCTGAATTAAGTTTTGGGCTATAACAAATTGATTACAAATTCTCACAATTTTATCATATACCACATGCTGTATGATAAAAGTTGTGTTGGATAATTTTATATTATATTTTTAGAGAACTAAGAACAGAGAAAGTTCAGACAGAAATGAGACGAGATCGGATAGAATTTAGCTCACTCACTGGTATAGGATAAAATGAGCAAGAGATATATGTGCACTATATCTAGTGAATAATATTTTTATTAGCTAGTCATCATGGATGTATAATAAGATAAAGGGTTGAAATGCAGTGTGAATGCCACATATCCTCTCTCTGCCCTAGAGTTTCAGGGGTACCAACTGAACGATCTGTGACAAATAAATCAACTGGTATTTTGGAGTGAGTTTAACGAAAAAATTATTTAGCTCCCCGATAGATTTGAAATAAAAATCAGATAACATCATTAAGTTTGCTTCACAAAATTAGTATAGCCAATTGTTCATATTTGAAACATGAAAAATCTTCTCCATGATTAATTCTTTAGGTCAATAAATCGAGCTAAAAATTTTACTATAGATTAATTTTTGTTAAACAGGGTTTGTTCTATTTGAGTGTAAATATAAAATTTTAGTTAAACAAGTCCAAACATGAGAATGCTGATCTTTCAGATGTTGCATCAAAGTTTGCTATTTACTTGTATTGAATGTAAGATATAATTAATTATTTACTGATCTTGCAGATGTTATATTATCTCTAGAAGCAAACTTGTTTAGCTGCTTAAGAATGAAGGATTCTTTCTGGAACGTTACACTTTTTATACCTAAAAAAAGTTGAGAACTTCGTATCATTTACTCATTTTCTTCATAGGCTTGGAAGATTTGTGGTTGATTCATCTCTAAGCAGCTAAAACCGAATCAGTTTCCTGGTTGTTTTTGTGAAACATAGATGAGAGAAATCTTTATGGGACATTAGTGAGTGCTGAATCACTATTTTACCTTCTCAAAGTGATGCTATTATGTCTTGAATGATTAGTCGTGAATGATTATAACCACAGCGTTATCCTTTCTTATGTTTGATGTTTCTGATGGTCTATATCAGTGTTTGGTAGATGGTTGAGTTTCAATTCAGTGACTAGAAAATTGCATTATTTATGATCAGCAAGTTTTAACCTAACAAATAAAAAGAGCCAAAACCCCTTTCATTTTCTAGCAGCTGGCCCCAAGTCTGATCCCATCCCCCAATTAAAAGATGTTAGCTGATGGTAAAATATGTATGTCCCCATTTGTATCATTATACAGTGTGAACTATTCATGGCCAAATCATTAAAATTTTGAGCAACTGTTTATGTGTAATTGTTTAAATGCACATATCTACTGATCATTTGTTCTGCTTAATCATTTAGAAGAATGACAGAGCGATACTTCCTAAAAATTCACTGTGCATAATAATCGATGCAATTCACTTGATCATTTAATTTAATGTTATTTGCTCGGAGAGTTTGTATGGTAGAGAAAATAGAGAATACTCTGGGAAATGGTTCTCTGCATAACCATACCTATCCCATGCAACATTTTCATGGGATATAACCTACCATGGCAGCCTCAACAGTGCAAACAGTTCTTCCTAATCCCCTGACAGATGACTCTGGATGATGTTGACCTCTATCTGAATTTCTTGTTTTGATATTTCATCACCAGTACTTCAGTTCTATTAAAATATCCAGCATGGCCAAACTCTTTTTGTTCTTCTTCTACTTTTAATTTGGTATAACACATATCCATATTTTTATACATAGATTTATAATAAAGCTTAAATGATTAGTTTCTGATTACTCAGGGCCTGGCGTTCGATATTATATATCACTTGTCTATTATTACAGTGATAATAAGATTTTTTATATTTATAGAAGTTCTTTTATTTCAATCTTTACTATGTTGGAATTGCATTTTTGTCCTTACAAGAAAATGGAATTGCGAATTACTCTCAGGCCTGTTTGTAAATAGCTTTCTAGCGGCAAGAATAACTAAAACATGTAAAGTGAACCTAGACCCTAGACGCTCACATGTCTCCCTCTAGTCTTCATCTTTTCGTCTATGTTCTATGTGCTACCACCAGCTTCATTCTTAATATGTCATCAAATTTTTGAGATAGGTTTCATGTAATTGTTTTGTTTAGTTTCAACTTGCCTATAACTAGGTGAAAGGCAATGACTTGTACAAAAATTATTTTGTGGTGGTGAATTTAGTACTGCACTGGTTGCTTTTTGAAGACATTTTGTTCTGTGGTTGGTTGGCACTGGGATAGGATGTACTTCTGAATGCTTCTTGAGGAGAATTTTGTCTTGCAGAAGCTTTCATTGATCTGGGTTGATTTGCTTGAGACAAGGCATGCACAAAAAGTAACTGCTTAGTAGGAGAGTACAAATGTTGCTTGCTATACAGCATCCGAGTGGAATCCTTATACATCAAGAAATAATCTCACACTTCAATTTATTGTGCATTAAAAAAAAATCTTTATGATTTCTTTAAGAAATTCTGAAGCTGGACTGAATATAAACCTGCTTCCTTCAACATTATGAGGTGGTTGTGGAAGGTGCTGGGCGAAGCTCCTGCAAGCTGACAACTGTTGGATGTGGAAGATCATTCACGACTTTCCATTTGCAGTGTTGGTGGTATCAGAATATCTTGCATTTTTTGAACTTAAGCATTAGAATCACTAAATGACAACTTTGTATTGGAAAGCTTTTCTATATTCTCAATTTAGAAAGTTTTTCTATTTCTTATAGGGTCCCGATACTTCCAGTAGCCACTGAGATGATGATACCATAAACAAGTGATAGCCCTTTATATATATATATATATATATATATATATAGAGAGAGAGAGAGATAGATAGATAGATAGATAGATATATATATAGGTTTCCTTGCATGATATTTCTTTTTGTATTTTTCTTTAATTTCTTTTAGTTATGATGGACATTCTTTCATTTTAGATAATGCAAAAAACAGAGTAATCTGGTTGTGTTTTACAGTTGTGCTGCTGAGTCAATTGCTTGTCTAATTGTTATAGTTCCAGACACTAATCACTCTTGTGGATTTTGGAATATGGATTTGTTGAGTGTTTTGTCATTCACTTAAATTTGCTGTCAGAGTATAATGATTCTCATTCTTTTGGACTGAGTGTAAATGTACAATGTATTCATATAATTTTATCATATAGAAATTGTTATGATTCTCTGAAATGAAAGTGTATGCTGCTATGCCTATTGGATCTTTTACAGGATAAAACACTCAACAAATGCTTGTCATTATTATGGAATATTTTAGCACTGTTTTACATAGGTATATTTAAACACAAATTGAAGTCTGATATCTCAAGGGCCACAAATCAAACACAAATTTATGCTGAATATTTTACATGTATGAGCGTTAATTCTACTATTTTACTATATGTTTGGAGAGAAAATTACGAGCATCCCACCTCTCGAGCATTTCCTCAAATATTTTGCGTGTAAGATTTATATCAGCATCAAGACGGGCATAAGCGTCGGGGAACGCTTTGCAGGAGAAAACATCTCTCATGTCGTTAAACGCCTGGCGGGCCAGATGGAGAGCGTGACACTTGGAGTAGATTGATGAAGGCTTAGCGATGAGGAGGGAATGAAACAGAGGGCAAAGGAGGGCTGCCAGAGTCGTCAATTGGAGCACCGTGGTCCGTGGATGATTTGAGTACATAGCACGTTGGCAATAGGCAAGGAGGCAAGGAGGCTAACGAGAGCGCACAAGATTATCACCTGTTGAGGCTACATACCCAGAGTTTCAGACTTTCTCCCCTTACCGAAGGTACATGAGATATTATCCGCTCTGGAGCGGGACCCAGGCCACATGACCCGGTGAGAACCCCACCCTTCACGGTTTTGCCCCGCAAAAGACGCCTCACGTGGGCAAGGAGGAGTCCACACTCTTAAGCAGTAGACACTCTTGACTATGGTCGATATAGGACTTTCGAAGCTCGACCTCCCGATGCCTCACCCACAACATAGTCTCCCCAGTCGAGAGGGTCTATGCATGGGTGCAGGGACGGGTTCTCCTACCTAGCACGCCAATATTGAGGCTACGTATCCAGAGTGCCAGACCTTCCTCCTTACCGAAGGGGCGTGAGGTATTGTCCGCTCTGGAGCGGAGCCCAGGCCATATGACCCGGTGAGAATCCCATCCCTCACGATTTTGCCCCACAAAAGGCACCTCACGTGGATAAGAAGGAGTCCACACTCTTAAGCAGTAGACACTCTCGACTATGGTCGATATGGAACTTTCGAGGCTCGATCTTCTTATGCCTGACCCATAATATCATCGAAGTCTTGGAAGCATTGAAGAGAACATGCTATGCTTGTGCGGCACTTTTTCTGCGATCAGTCCATCAGAGTGATTAGACGATGGGACGTACGATTAGTAGAAGCGCCTTATCGCATGTGATCTAATTAACAGGAACTTTGTAGCTCACACGTCATGCGTCTTCTAGGCTTGAGGGGCATTCCCATAAATTTCTATATTTTCATGGGATATAACGGTAAACTCATGTCCTAAGAGGTCTGGGGGTAGGAAAAATTCTTTGCGCGCGGGGCGAGGATGCCCCTCAAGCCCGGAAGATACGTTAGCAAACGGCACGTGTGACCTACAATTTACGTACTACACATAGTGAACGGCTCATGTACGGAATCAGTGGAAAAAAAAATTTCTCAGTCCGACTCCGTGCGTGAGCCAATCACTATATACGGTGCATGCCTTTCGCACTACGCATGGTGCACAAAGAATTTCTCCAGGGGTAGAGGCCAACAGTGCTTGGGCTTTATTTCCTCCGATCGCTCGCTCATCCTTTCTATGGCCAAGCAGTAGCGGCTGCTCTAAGCTTCGCTTTGCATCTTTTCTTTTCTGTACTTGATAGCAAAAAATATTAAATAGTCGGTGACGTGTATAAACATCATCAGAAACATTTAGATTGTGTTTGGTAGCTGGCAATCTATTAAAATTGCTGGTAATTTAAAAGACCCCATCAGATTATCACGTTTGGTATTTTTTTGGGTTGGTAATTTAGATTACCAAGGAGAGGAGTGGCTATCCAGATTATTTCCCATAAGATAATCTCATAATAAATTTTTTTTAATGAAACTACCCTCCTCCCCTCCCCCTTGCCCGTGCGGCGCCATCCATGCCTCCCTCCCAACTCGTGCCTCCCCTCCAACACCCCCCCAACTCCTCCTCTGGCGGCCCCTACCGCCTCCTACAATGCCTTCATGGCCCTCGTCGAAGGCAGCGCGATGGATGGTTGGGGGGCAGGGGGCGGTGGCTAGGGCAACACGGGCGGTCGAGCGACAGGGAGCTAGTGGCCAGGACAATGCGGGCAGTCGGGGAGGGGTGGCAGCATGACGGACAGTCGGAGGGCCAAGATGCGATGGCCAAGGCAACGTGGGTGGCCAGGGTGTCGAGGAGGGGTGGTAATGTGATGGCCAGGGTAGCATGGGCGGTCGGGGGGCTGGGGAGGGGTGGCAGTGCGACGAGCGGTCGGGGGGTCGGGGTGCGGTGGCTAGGGCAGTGCGGGTAGTCAGACGGTCGGAGAGGGGTGGCAACACGACGGGCGGTCGAAGGGCTAAGGTGCGATGACCATGGCAGCGCAGGCGGTTGGGGGTTGGGGAGGAGTGGCAGCGCGACAGGTAGCCGGAGGGCCAGTGTGTGGTGGCCAGGGCAACGCAGGGGGTCGGGGGTTCGGGGAGGGATGGCAATGCGACGGGCTACCAAGGGGTCGTGATGCGATGGCTAGGGCAGCACTGATAGCCGAGGGGTAGGGGTGCGGTGCCAGAGGCACGACCGACCGGTGGGGCAAGGGGGTAGGGGGTCGGGGCATGGCGTGCGAGGGAGGGAGAAGGGTAAAAAAATAAAAAAATAGTTTAAAAATAATAATTTTTATAATAATAATAATAAGTATTAAAAATAATTAAAAAAAAATTCATATAATAATTTTTATCATTAAAAAATTAGATAAATAGTTTAAAAATATTAAACTAATAATTTGATTTAAAAATATTTTAAAAATTTGATGTTATATTATCAATAACCTGATTGTCATACCAAATATGTCAATCAAGATTTTCAGTAATTTTTCTGTAATATTATCTATGTGTACCAAATACAGTAATCAATATTATTAATAATTTATTTAAATTATAGATAATTCAGATTATCAGATAATCTAGATTATCATTGTCTGATAAGGCACCAAATGCAACATTAATTCCTTGCCACCAACGATGTTTATAGACATCTTCGGAAACCAAGCACGGCCACCTTCAAAGGTTCCCGACAACACTTATAAACATTGTTGCTGCCTCCACATCTTTTTCATGCCCGTATAGCCGATGCGCCCACGATGCTTCCAGAAGTGTCTTGCTCGCATTTAGCAACTCGTATTTGCATCAGTAAAAGCTAAAAATAGTATCAGCAATTCTCCATTTTGCTAGTGAAGGAGAAAAAACCTATTTATTTTTTTATGCTCAACTCATATAGTGCCTATATCCAGCCAATAAAAATAAAGGTGGTGAAGAAAGTGGAGCCCGCAATGTATTAAATGGATGGGTTTTGTTATGGTGCTCTAAATGATACTTTTATCTTTTTATTTTTTATCTATTTCTGATCATCAGATTAAATATGGACCATACAGATTTCAGCTAAACATAGAATCTATGTACATGATTGGTACGATAAATATTTCAAAAAATAAAATTTAGTCATATAATAATTAAATTATATTTTTTTTCAAAAATTATTTTTCGATGGAGGAGGTGGCAAATGTGGGGGGGTGGGGACTGCAAAGAAGCCGTGGGTTGCCGCCGATGGGGTTGGGGGGAGGTAGTAGCGGATGCATCTTAAGAAACGTGGGGTCGATTGACCCCCAAAAAATTTAAAAATATTAAACATATATACACACACTATCAAGAAAAATTAAAATTGATCCACTAATTTTATGAATTGACCCCATATTTCATATAATTTTTTGAAAAAATAAAGAATAAAATATATCATATAATAAAAGTAATTATGACTCACAATTTCTCTTTAATAACTCACATGTAATATCCTACCTCTCTCTCTTTTCCAAGTTCCCAATCTAATCTGTCCACCTCTTATATTTAAACTTCATATCAATATACCACATCAAAAGATGAAAAAAATAATTATGACCTACATTCTTTCTTTTTAATGACTCACATATTTCACCTTTCTTTCCCTCTCTCACACCATTTTAACCTCTCTCCCTCTCTCTCTCTCTCATTCTTTCTCTTTTTTTATTTATTACTTCTCTATTAATTTATTTTTTATTGCCTTACCCCAACCCTATGGTCCCATCCATCCATCCCTTATATTTAAACTCCATATCAATTTATTTTTTTATATCTTAATCAATCCAAATGTAATAGAAAACCACTTATTCTTTTTATCTCTTTCTCAACCTGAATCAGATACGTCGCTTTTAGCTTCTTTTATTTTTATCTTCTTTTTCTTTTTTTTACTCATATCAAATAAGATTTTGCTATAGCACTACTTTATAATTTTTTATTATAAAAGATATTTAAAATACTATATATTATTTTTAATATAATTTTTTATTTTTTTTAAAAAATATTTTTTATTTTTATCTTTCTTCTTTCTCCCTTATGGCTCTGCCTGACCACCTCCCTTTGCATGTGGCTTCTCCACACCCACCTCCGCCACCCCTCCAGTGCCAACCGCGGGTCCTCAGCACCTCCCCGACCCCCACCTGCCACTCCTCTAGACCTCTATCTTCTTTCGCTCGTGACTTCTCAGTATTATTATTATTTATCTTTTATTTTATATCACTATAAGAAAAAAGGCTATTAGTGATAGCTAATTACCGTCACTAGCAGTCAGTTTGTTATCGCTAATGTTATTAGTGATGGATACCTATTGCTAAAAATCCAACGAAAATAACCTCATCGCTAATTATCATTATTAGCGATGGTGAATCTGTCATTGCTAATAAAGGTAATTAGCGATGGTATTAGTGTCAAAGTTTTATCACTAATAATTTTAATTTTTTAATTAAATTATTAAAAAAATTATTAGCGATGGCAGTTTCATCACTACGACCATCATTGATATTTTTTTTAAATTTTTTAATTAAAATTTTAAAAAAATATTAGTGATGATATTTTACATCACTAATATCATTGCTAATAGTTTTTAATTTTTTTAAAAAAATTCATAATTAAATATTTTAAAACCTACTTTAATCACAGTAACAAGCAATAATATTTTTTAAAACTTGTTATAAATAAGATAATAATTATGTAATACAATCATAAATATAAAACTAATTATATTATATTAAAAATATAAATTATATAATTTTACATAAGATACTATTTACAGGTATCAAAATTGTATACATATCAAAAAAAATCATTTACGATTCTCCTCATTGTTCTCCTCATTCTTCTCCTGCTCCTGTACATCCCCTCCAGCAGCTGGTGGATGAGAGCCAGATGTCCCAGCATTCTATAAACATTATTAATAAGTTTTGATATGAAAGTATATATATCGAGACGGAGATGTATATTTTGATATACTATTTTGATTCTCGAACAGATTGTTTCTATACATTTCATTTAATGATACGGAGCTATTGACAATCCTGACCTATTATTTGGATGGCTAGCTTAAATTTTTACCCCCTAGGTCTGCTTTCCAGACTTAAGCCTAAACATGTAAAGCTTCTAAATATAAAAATTTAAAATAAGTAAAAAAAATTATTAATAGACTTACCTGCTGTGATGACTATGACAATGAGCCCACCTGATCACGTAGATACGACTTGCGAAGAATCTCAACGATCGTATCGCGGATAGCATCTCTGAGGCTCTGAGATCACTGGCTCAAAAGCCAGTGCATGACCTCCTCCACATGTGCGTCAGCTCCCATCTAGGTCATCGAGTCCTGAGAGGAGGACGTCGATGAAAATTCTCAAGCTGGTGGAGGGTCGAAGCTACGGTCGAATCCTATGATCCAGCTCCTACTCACCCCTCTGATGGCCCTGAGCCATCCCTCGAGGTCAAAGAGATGATGAGAAGATGGGTCCTTATCGTGCCGCGATACGAGATCCTCTATACAACCCACCTATATAGTTTAGAAATTTATTAATCCATATATATTAGTATACACAAAAACTTAATAAATAATATTTTAAGTTGTTACCACGATCTATTGAGATCGAAGATCTAAGTAATCATTAGTCCTCTTAGATTAGTGTGTGGCCTTCCATATCTATAGCTGCCCTAGTACACGATCCAATTACTATATCTATAATAAATAAATAATAAAATTAAATTAATTAAAACATACATATGATTAATTCAATATGAAATTAATTTAAGTATAGAATTTTTACCAATCTATCATCCACAACATATGTGCCAATAGAGTCACCAATGTGCTTGATCGAATGCTGCTAGATGAATCAATTCTGTCGTGTCCTTTGCTGTCTACCAGAGTACTCTTCAGTACTCCATTGATCGTAAAGGGCCTCCCATATATCCAGTCACATCCAGTGATCTATGTAAAATTTTCAATCTAATGATGACTCAAAACTGGAGTGCTCTATAATGGACTGTCGAAGGCTGTACAACCTATTTCGGAACCACCGTATGGCCATCTCCTCGAAGGTCCGATGGCCAGCCTCCTCATTCTGAGGAGTCTCGAATCGATAGTACCTCTGTAAGTAGAAAAAATTATGTATTAATAAATAGAATATAAATCTATCATGAATTTAAAAATTAAATATCTTTGACTTACTAAAAATATCTCCCAAGCTGCATCACGAGCCTCTGATGGCCAACTAGAGAACTCATTCACCAGCCCCAGTATCAATCGTCGGATAAGGCCGATAACCACATGAGGCACCCCAGGCTCTATAAATATGCTGTAAAATTTATTTTGAATAATAAATGTTAGATTCTAAAATAGCTAAAATTTAAACATATTCAATGAAGATATGTAGTACTTATGCATGGCTCTGAATGTGGATAAGTTCTCTATCCTCTGACCAAGATAGAGGTGCTGTGAGCTAGGCGGATCTTCACCACGCCACTGACTCTGAGAGTCAGGCATGGCTCCATGTGACTATGGGGTCATTGGTGACCCCACATCGTCCGAATATGAAAGTATTAAGACATCATAAAAAATATTATATTAGATAATAAAAGATAAAATTATATAAAAAAAATATCTAAAGTATTAAAATTTACTACATGGCATGTTTGGCACAGAACCATGTGAGCTGGTTGTATGAGAGCTTTCTTCTTAAAAACTCTCTCCTCGGCTGTGACGGCTCTGATCTCTGGAAGATATGATCTATAATCTCTAAAAATAAAAAAAAATAAATTCATAGATTAATTATATAATTATAGATACCAATAACCTAATGGTCTATAACTAAGTTAATTGAAACTGAAAAACTATTGTAATTGATATGTCTCAAGCCTAAACCGACATGGAGGGATATATTTTAATATACTACTTTGATTCTTGAATAGATTATTCTTATATATTTTATTCAATAATACAGAGCTATAGATACCTCCGATCCATCTATCGGATGGTTAGATTGAATTTTGACCTCCTTGTACCCATCCCTTCCACCTCAAATCTAAACCAGCACAGAGGAGTATATTTTGCTATACTTCTTCGATTCTCGAATGGATTATTCCTACACATTCAATTCTATAATACAGATGTATCTATACCTCCATCCCATCTATTGAATAGGAAGATTAACTTCTGACCCATAAATTTCTTTCTTCCGACTCAAACCTAACTATGTGAAGCTTCTAAATATAAAAATTTAAAGCTGAATGAGCAACAACAAGTTAACTGCTTGACTTACCTAATGTGATGACTGTGACAATAATCTCAGCTGAATGAGCCACAAGTAATTGAAATGTTAACCTTTACATGCGAACACTCTCTAGATAGAGAGCATAATATCCTACAGGTTTGAAACTTTCTTGTTTCTTGACTTGATTTTGCTTTTCAAGTGTGCATCTCGAGTCCAAATATTATAGATTTTTTTATGATAAATATGCAAAAAAGTTTGAAATCATGGTTAGAAATCAGCTTGCTGCAGTTGATGCTCGAATCTTGCCATCTCTAAAGGTATGTTACACTTGTATTCATCATGTTTACTTGAAAGTAGTTTACCTACAAAATAATAAGACTGCAAACTAGAAGTAAAAATTTAAAAAAAAAATAAAATAAAAACTTAAAAATAGTACTTAAATTAGAGACCAACAAAGTAAACAAGAGAAAAAGGAAAAGAAGAAGGCTCAGATCTTTAACCATGAGGTGGCTACAAGCGGTTGTTTGTGATGTAATAGACCATCCAAGCTTGCCCTGCAACTACAATAACAAGAATAGAAATGCATCACCTCCATCGATCTCTCTTTAAACTCTTTAGGCGCATCTCGCATAGGTAGTCATCATGGCCTCCCCGAGCCCCTGACCACCTCTTCGAGCCCCCCACCCCTACCGAGCCTAGTCCAAAAATTCTTTTCAAGCTTTGGGGCAAGCTTAGGCTCGATGATTTTAGAAAAAATCAGACCCAAACCATACCCTGGCCCAAGCCCGAGCCCGGCCCAAATCCATTTGGGCAGACCCGAACCATGAGGTAGCTGTAAAGTAAGAAGGCTGCAAACTAAGAGTAAAAATTTTTCTAAAAAATAAAATAAAAACTTAAAAATAGTACTTAAATCAGAGACCAACAAAGTAAAGAAGGGAAAGAGAAAAAGAAGAAGGCTCAAATCTGTCATTGAAAAATAAAGCATTGCAAGTTCTTCTACACTTTTAACTATGAGGTGGCTGTAAGCAATTGCCTGCGATATAACAAACCATCCAAACTTGCCCTGCAACTATAATAACAAGAACAGAAATACATTGCCTCCATCGATCTCTCTCTAGACTCTTTAGACGTATTTCGCACAGGCAGTCATCATAGCCTCTCCAAGCCCCCGATCGCCTCCCCAAGCCCCCCACCTCTACCCGAGCCCACTCCAAAAATTTTTTTTGAACTTCAAGACTGACTTAGGCTCGATGATTTTAGAAAAAATTAGATCTGAACCATACCTTGGCCCATCCCCAAACCCATTTGGGTGGGCCCGAACCATAAGATGGCTGCAATGTAAGAAGGCTGCAAACTAGAAATAGAAATTTTAAAAAAAATTAAAAAAAACTTAATCAGAGACCAACAAAGTAAACAAGGAAAAGAAGAAAAGAAGAAGGCTCAGATCTATCATTGGAAAATAAGACATTATAAATTTCTCTATACCTTTAACTATGAGATGGCTACAAGCGATTATCTACGATGTAACAGGCCATTCAAGCTTGCTCTGCAACTACAACAATAAGAACAGCAAGGCATGACTTCCATCAATCTCTCTCTAGACTCTTTAGGCACATCTCACACAGGCAGTCATCACAGCCTTCTTGAGCCCCCGATCGTCTCCCCGAGCTCCCCATCCCTATCCGAGCCTAGTCCAAAAATTTTTTTTGAGCTTTGAGGCAGGCTTAAGCCTGATGTTTTAGGAAAAATCAGATCCAAACTAGGTCCAAACCTGAACCTGGCCCGAACCCATTTACGCGGGTCCAGAACATGACATGGCTGCAAAGTAAGTATTAGATGTGTATCCTAGAAGCTAGTTATTGGCTGATACATTATATAATTTTAGAGCTTATTCTTGTACTTATAAAATTTTATTATTAATAAAAATATATTTTTATTTTCAATCATATTTATGTGTCTATGATTTATCTTAGAAATTAACAAAGATGATTTTGTATATTCTCAAAGTATATATTGAGAATTTGAGACATATTATTAGTGGTTAGTTTCTAAATATTTTTAATCGTAGGATCGTTATGGAAGATAGTGATCAATCTATTTAAGATCGGTATATGGATCACCTCCCTTTTAGATAGATGAGTCTTGAGCCTATGGTGTAGAGGACATTGGGGTGAGAGTGCTGATGGTTGTTGGAGAATAACTTGCACTGAGCGTAACCAATACGAGAAATCACTTGGATGTCTACTCACTCATCAGTGATCTTTTCGATGCTGCAGTAGTGTGAGTGATTTTTTGACCTATGATATCATCGGCTATTCACAGCAAGGTTACTGAGTTTGACTATATATTCTCTTGATCCCTAGTCATTTGGATGCTTGCTGTGATATTAGCTATAGTAGGTTCAGATTCGCTATTAGAGTAGGATGCACCTATATGAAATCTATCGATCTTGGTAGAAAAAAAATAGTCCTATGCGATTAGCAAGACTGAGTTCAGAAAGTCTTCGATCGAAGCCAGTGTGAATACTGGAAAGAAATTTTTACAAGATTCATAAATAAACTCGAATCGAGCCAATCTAATATATGACTGACGATGGGGTTTGATAAGTTCTCCATGACCTCCGTCAAGTTGGGACTCACGATAGAAGGACTGAATCATGTGGTAACTGCACTTAAGGGTTTAATTTTTTTTATTCTGCTGGGTTGCCACTATATACCACTAAGCATCACTGATGGATTGTGAGAACTCATTAAAATTATTTTTAGATCAACAATCCTTATTGAGTTAAGCTGAAATTATTCTGGTCCATCAAAAGGAGTTTCGATGATACTGCAATAGAGATCACGGTATGTCTTACTATCAGAAAGAATAAAATCTGAGTGGTCACACACAAAAAGAGTTTAACCCAATCAACAACTTGAATAAAATTTGAATTATCAATTTGATTGATGGTTTGAATTTAGAAACTACTAATTTGTAAGTGTTACAGATTTATTAATTGCTGATTGTTAGCACAGAGACTTAATTATAAATATTGTAATTTACTTAGAGCTGATTAAATTATAAAAAAATCTTAATTAATTTAAATTAAATTAAATTAAATTTAATACTAATTGAGTTTAATTATCCAAATCAGATTTGGATTTCAATCCTGATTGAATCAAGTTTGATAGCCTTTCAAATTTGATTCGATTCGGGCTCAATTTAAACTCAATTTGGATCTAGTTTGAACCAAATTGACTCTGACCCTTTAAGCCCAAGTTATCTGGTCTTCTCTTTCTAAGTATCCAAATAGACAAGGGATGGGGCAGAAATTTTTCTCGTTGATTCCTTCTTGGCGCATGTGAAGGGGTATAAAGAGGTTGTTATTTGGTTTCTTGATTAGTTAGGACTCTTATCTAGATAAAAGATAAAGTCTAACTAACCTAACCAATTTCTATCTGATTTTGGTGTGGGAAAGAAGGTCTTTTAGGTGACAAAAATATAAGAAGGGGTTGTGATGCGTGAGGGTTTTATCCCTTATTTTTATGTGCACCAATAACTATCTTGCCGTCCTCTTCCTCCTTCATGCCACCTTTTCTCCCTTCCACGCCCTGATTCTTCCTTCTAGATCAGACCTAGAGAGAAGCCCTAGAGAGAGAGAAAAAAATCAAGGAGTTCTTAATTTTTTTTGATAGTTTGGATCAATTCCCAAGATCCAATAACAAGGCTGCTTCAAGTGATATCAAGTAAAGTGCTCTGATCCAAGCCGAAGAATGAAGTCTGCAAGAGAGCTAGCACCTTGAAGATTTTGGAGTTCTAATCAAAAAATATCTCTGAGTGGATACCAGCAAAGGTTGGGTGCTTGTGTGGCTCCGATAGTAACCCCAGATATCCATAGGATCCGATCCGAAGGAGGAAGGAAAAGCAATCAAGTATAATTTCTTTCTTCTTATTTTGATTTTAGATCTAATTTATAAATTTATTTATGCATGTTATAGATGATCCTAGAGTTGATTGAGATTGAGAATCTGCATGTTTAGATCAAATTAAAAATTTTAAAATCTATTTCTCGTGTGGTTACTATAATCGTATTGACCTATGCATGCAAATCAGCCTGTTTTCTAATAGTAGTATCAGAGATACATCATTCTAGCATATTTTAAATAAATTTTAGATCTAAAATTATATTCATATGATTTGATTTATAGTTTATATATCTGATATATGAAAAAAAAATTTGAACTGAATTTAATAGATTATATATTAGATATGTTAGATTAAATTTCTGTTAGCATAGTACATGGATTGGGTGCATCACCATGGCCATCCGGTCATAAGAGAAAGTAGGGGTTAAAGTTTCTTATTTGCTCAATCGATGGGTTCTCTTATGACGTGTAAGGATGCCGCTTGTGATGATCTCCCATGAAGAAGAACTGCTAATGAAAGATCCTAGATGTATATGGTACACCTTTTAGATCTAGGTTTTATTTTCATGCATATATTAGATATATATTTTTTATTAATTTTAGATCGTAAAATTATATATGTGATATATAATTTGTTGACACAAAATCTGAAATTTAATTTCTACAAAATCTTAGATCTAAAATCCTAGGATCTAATTTGCATAAACCCTAAAATTATGGCTGGCTTGCCTGCTGAGTTAACTCGGATTTAGTTCGAGTCGACTCGAGTCTTTGGCGAGTCGACTCATCCTTGTTGGAGTCGATTCGAGATCCTGATGAGTCAGCTCATTTGCACATGAGTCGACCCAATTTTGCAGGCATGGACTTATAGTTTCTGTTCATCATAGATCAGTCGACCCGAGTTTCAAGATGAGTCAACTCGAATCTGTTGATAGCAAAGTTGCATGTAATGCAATCTAAATTAGTTTAGATTAGAAATTGATTGGACATCTAAACTAAACCCATATTCATAATGTACTTAATTAAGAATTAAGACTTAAAATTAAAAGATAATAATTTAAGATCCAAATTTCAATTGTATAAAACATGGGGTTAAGGGTATGGGTAGCTCAATTAGGTCTAGTTTGAGCGGTTGATCAAACTGAATCAAATATTGATTAGGATTAGGTCAAATATACTCATGACCAACTCAATTAGTTATAGTTTGGTTAGATCGATTAATAGCCATATGTTATCAATCAACTTAAGACCTAATTTGGCTCAGTGGATCGAGCCCCGATAAATAGATTAACGTGATTGATTATAATCAACCAATTTGGTGTCTATGGTAAGTACATAGATAGTGGTTATTTAATTAGTTCCATTGTTTGATCTGACCAATTTGTTGGTGTCTAAGAAAAGAATGGGGGACCCCCACACATCTTAACTTATCTTATCATTTTAAGAAATTATGTTTTGTATTAAGTTACTTGTTAACTCGAGCTAGCCTATGCCATTAGGTTAGTCATAACCATTATGACTAATTTAAGAAGAGACTAAAACCTAAATCTTCTCAATCAAATATTAAGTCTATCGATCTTCCACCATTATAGAGACACGAGTGCCTTCCTGGCATTGATCATTCTCGACTGATCACAGTAGTTCGTTCACATCAGAAAGGTACAACCACTCTATAGCATTAGATGCCCTGGGGTAGAGATGGGGTTGGGCTCAATAACTATTAGGTGAGGGACCCAATGACGGCTTTACACCTACAAGTATACGATGGGTCTGACTTTACTAAAAAATGTATCAATAACTGTTAGGTGAGGCCACAGGACTTAGAGACCGAACCTACTGCATCATGCATCATGCATCACTAATAACTATTAGGTGAGGTGCACATAGATCAGTAGGAGCGCAGTACTCACTAGAAACTATTGCATATAAGTTTTATTTCTCTATCCGAAGAGTGTGGGAGACTTGTAGAAATAGTAGAAGTCTCATTTGTTTATTGAAGTCCCTATAACAAAATTTATAAGTATAAATATCTAATTAAAAATTATTTTTCTCTACAGTTAATTAACCATGTCGAGTTCAAACTCTCTGGTTCGAATTTTTGACACCAATAGGTTGATCAGATTGAACTACAAAAATTAACTTCAAAACTTGAGAATCATTTTTAGCTCTGAGAAATTGGCCCATGTCCTAGACCAGAAGATGCTTGTATTGCAGGCTCGTCCATCCTCTGATCAACGTGTTGTACTTGACAAGTGGATGGATGAAGACAATAGGACTAGGTGCTATATTCTTGCATCCATGTTCAATAATCTTTAGCATCAGTATGAAAATATGAGGATTGCTAGATAGATTCTGACTCACTTACAAGAGTTGTATGATGAGCAGAATCGCATGGCTCACTTTGAGATCTCCTGTAGACTTTTCAGAGTGAAAATGCATGATGGATAGTCCATGCATGATCATTATCTGACAATGATCTAGGACATTAAAGAGCTTCAGAAGCTTGGAATGAATATAGACAAGGAACTGCAGGTAGATTTGATCGTGCAGTCCCTTCCTAATTCGTATGGACAGTTCATTATGAACTACCATATGAATAAGATTGATAGCATCTTGTCTGAGTTATCGAATATGTTGGTGACAGCTGAGGGCATCTTGAAAAGTTCAAGAGGAACGGTTCTTACTGTGGAGCAGGCTTCTTCCAAGAGAAATTCTATTGGAAAGAAGAAGAACAAAAATCCTATGAAGAAGCAAAAGATCAGAGTAGAAAGAATAAGAAAGCTCCAAAAAAGCCAACGACAAGGAATAATATTTTCACTGCAATGTCAAAAGCCATTGGAGAAGAAATTATCCTGCATACCTGACGATAATGAAGAATAAGAAGGACATACCTTCTGAAGCTATGTCTGAATTGCTCGTAATTGAAACTAATCTAACTATTTTCTCTTCTTCTAATTGGATTTTAGATTCTGATTCGAGTGCTCACTTGTGCACTTCTATGTAGGGTCTAAAAAAAGTTAGAGGACCGAGAGAAGGTGAGATCACCCTTCAAGTTGACAATGGGGCAAAAGTTGCTGCTGCAGCCATCGAAATCTACTCTTTGAAGCTACCATTATGATTTAATTTATTTTTGAAAAATTATTATTTTATACCTATAGTTAGTAGGAATTTGATTTTCATTTCTGTGCTAGCATAGGATAATTATAATTTTTATTTTAATAAAGATCTGTGTTCAATTTCTTTTGAAAATAAAATTATTGCATGTGCCTATTTGATAGACAGTCTTTATTATTTGTATGTGGATGCGAGTGTTAATGTTAACGAGCAAATTATGAGTGCTGTAGGGTCTAAGAGACTTAGAGATAGGATTAGCCAAAAGTATCTATGACATCTTAGGCTAGGCCATATTTGAGAGGATAGATTTAACAAATTGAAGAAAGATGGCCTTTTGGGATCATTGACTTCCAAGTCATATTCAGTTTGTGGGTTCTGTCTTTAAGAAAGGATGGCTAAACTGCTCTTTGTAGGACAAAGAAATAAGGCTACTGATATATTAGTCTTGATGCACACAATAAGTGTAGTCTATTCGATGTACAAGCTAGGGGTGGCTATATCTACTTTATAATCTTTATTGATAATTACTCATAGTATGGATTTTTGTATTTGATGCACTATAAGTCTGAGACTTTTGAAAAGTTCAAAGAGTTTAGACATGAAGTAGAGAAACAAACCAGTAAATCCATAAAGATTCTTCGATCAGATTGAGGTGAATACCTTAGGAGAAAATTTTGGGCCTATCTTAAGGATAATGGTATAGTCTCACAATGGACACCTTCAAAGATGCCTCAGCTCAACGAGATATCTGAAAGGAGAAATCGAACCCTATTAGATATGGTTCGGTCCATGATGAACTTCACAGATCTTTCAATTTTTCTTTGGAGACATGCGTTACTTTCTACTATTCATCTTTTAAATAGGGTTCTCTCTAAATCCGTTCCTACCACATCATACGAGTTATGGCATGGTAAGAAAATAAGTCTAGATTATCTCAAAATTTGAAGATGTCCGATCCATGTCAAGCGAAAGCAGGCAGACAAATTAGAGGCTAAATCACTTAGGACTTATTTTATAGGACATCCTAAGAAATCCATGGGATACTATTTCTATCTTCTACAGGATCACAATGTGATTATGAGCCATCATACCATTTTTTTGAAAAAGAAGTTTATCCAAGATGGAGGCAGTGGAAAGAAGATTGAGCTCAAAAAGAAAATCTTTGAAGAGCATCCAGTCTAGAAACGTGAAGCCGTTAATGAGCCAGTTAATGTGATACCTCCTCCACCTCATAGATCAAGTAGGATCTCCCATCCTCCTGAAAGATACGTAGATATTCTTACAGAGGATCTAAAGAAAGCATTCCTTGTGGGAGTTAGGAACATTAGAAATGATCTCAAGATCTATGATGAAGTGATGTTAGATGTAGACTCCAAAAAATGGATAGAAGCGATGAAATCAGAAATTGACTCCATGCATTCCAACCAAATTTAGACTTTAGTAGATCCACCTGAGGTTATTGTGCCCATTGGATGTAAATAGATCTACAAAAAAAAATTAGATCGGATGGTCAGGTAGAGACCTATAAAGCAAGGTTGGTAGCGAAAGGATATAGTCAACATAAAGCGATTAACTATCAAAAAATCTTTTCGCTAGTGACCATACTGAAATCCATCCAGACTCTGCTTACTGTTGTAGCTTACTATGATTATAAAATCTAACAAATGGATGTGAAAACTATCATCCTAAATAAATATCTTGAGGAAGATATCTATATAGAGTAGCCTAAGGGTTTCACATCCAGTAATAATGATCACAAAGTTTGTAAGCTGTAAAGATCTATTTATGGACTTAAGCAAGCATCTCAGAGTTGGAATACTTACTTTAATGATGTGATCAAATCATTTGGTTTCATCAAAAATGAGGAGGAGCTATGTATAAAAAAAGATCAGTGAAAGTGCTGTCACCTTCCTCGTATTATTTGTGGACGACATCCTTCTGATTGAAAATGATATTCCCATGCTGACTTCGGTCAAAGTATGGTTGTCAAAAGAATTCTCCATGAAAGATCAAAAAGAAGCTTCCTACATTCTTGGTATAAAAGTCTATAGGGATAGATCTAAGAGAATGATAAGACTTTCTCAGAAAATAAACATAAAGGAGGTAATAAAGAGGTTCAACATGAAAAACTTCAAGAGGGGTCTTTTACCCCTTAGACATGGTGTTTATCTTTCCAAGAAGATGTGTCTTAACACACCCAAGGATATCCAATGCATGAGCAAGATCTCTTATACTTTGATAATAGGAAGCCTCATATATGCCATGCTATGCTATATACTCAACTTGATATAGCACTTTTCATGAGTGTCATGAGCAGATATCAGTCGAATCCAGATGAGAAGCACTGGATTGCAGTTAAAAATATCCTTAAGTACTAGAAAAAGACTAAGCATTTGTTCTTGATCTTTGATGGAGGATCAAAGCTGAAAGTGGAAGGATACACCAATTCAGACTTCATGTTTGATGTCGATGATAGAAAATCTATATCGAGATATATTTTTTTATGTAATGATAGATCGGTTAGTTAAAAAAATTTCAAACAACTGATCATTGTAGATTCGACCATGGAAGCCGAATACATCATCGCCTCTGAAGCTGCTAAGGAAGCTTATTGGTACAAAAAAATCATTACAAAGCTAGATGTGATGCCATCGGATGCTATTGCACTGCACAGCGACAACAACGGTGCTATAGTACTCGCTACAGAGCCCAAGTCTCACCAGAAGTTCAAGCATATAGAGTGGCAGTTCTACATCATACACGACTACCTTGAGGAGAAGTTCATCGAGGTGCAGAGAGTTGACTCCATATAGAACATGGTAGATCTACTGACGAAGCCTCTTAGCCAGCAGAAGATCAAATCTCACCTTGAGAAAATGGGTCTTCGGTATATGGCCAATTGACTTTAAATCAAGTGGGAGTTTGTTAGATGTGTGCCCTAGAAGTCAATTGTTGGCTGACACATTATGTAATTTCAGAGCTTATTCTTGTACTTGTAAAATTTTATTATTAATAAAAAGATATTTTTATTTTCAATCATGTTTATGTGTCTATGATTTGTCCTAGAAATTAATAAAAATGATTTTGTATATTCTCAAGATGTTAAAAATTTGATACATATATTATTAGTGGTTAGTTTCTAAATACTTCCGATCGTAGGATCGTCACGAAGGATAGTGATCAATCTATTTAAGATCAGTGCATGAATCACCTCTCTTCCGGACAGATAAGTTGAGTCTGTGGTGTAGGGATACTGGGATGAGAGTGTAGGTGGTTGTTGGAGAATAACTTGCACTGAACGTGACTAATACGAGAAACCACTTAGATGTCTACTCACTTATCAGTGCTCTTCTCGATGCTGCAGTGGTATGAGTGATCTTTTGACCTGCAGTATCATCGGTTATTTGCAATAAGGCTACTTAGTTTGACTGAATATTTTTTTAATCTCTAGCCATTCGGATTCTTGCTATGTATGTTGGCTACCGTAGGTTCAAGTTCACTATTAGAGTAGGATGCACCTAAATGGAATCTATCGATCTTGATAGAAAAAGAGTAGTCCTATGCAATTAGCAAGACTGAGTTCAGAAAGTCTTCGATCGAAGTAAGTGTGAATACTGAAAAAGAGTTTCCATAAAATTCACAGATGAACTCGAATCAAGCCAATTTGATATATGACTAACGATGGGGTTTGACGAGTTCTCTATCACCTCCGTTAAGTTAGAACTCATGATAGAAGGATTAAATCACACGATAATTGCACCTAGGGGTTCAAATTTTTTTATTCTACTGGGTTGCCACTACATACTACTAGGCATCACTGGTGGATTGTGAGAACTCACTAAGATTATTTTCTGATCAACGATCCTTGTTGAGTTGAGCTAAAATTATTCTGGTCCATCGAAAGAAGTTTCGATGATATTGTGATAAAGATCACGGTATGTCTCACTATCAGACAGAATAAAACTTGAGGGGTCACACATAAAAAAATTTTGATCTAATTAATAATTTGGATCAAATTCAAATTATCAATTTGATTGATGGTTTGAATTTAGAAACTACTAATTTATAAGTGTTATAGATTTAGTAACTGCTAATTGTTAGCATAAGGACTTAATTATAAATATTATAATTTAATTAAAACTGATTAAATTATAGATCAAATCTTAATTAATTTAATTAGATTTATTTTAATTTAATACTAATTAGGTTTAATTATCCAAATCAAATTTGGATTTCAATTCTGATTGGATCAGGTTTGGCAGCCTTTCGAATTCGATTCGATACGGGCTCAATTTGAACTCAATTTGGATCCAGTTTGAACCAAATTGACCATGATCCTTTGAGTCTAGATTCTGTAGGCTTCTCTTTTCAAGTGGCTGACCAAAAAAGAGATGGGGCAATGATTTCTCTCACTGATTCCTTCTTGGTGCGCATGGAGGGGTACGAAGAGGTAGTTATTTGGTTTCTTGATTATTTAGGACTCTTATCTAGATAAAAGATAAAGTTTAACTAATCTAACCAATTTCTATCTAATTTTGGCAGGGGAAAGAAGGTCTTTTGGGTGACAAAAAATATAAAAAGGGGTTGTGACGTGTGAGGGTTTTATCCCTTATTTTTATGTGCACCAATAACTACCTTGCCACCCCCTTCCTCCTTCACGCCATCTTTTCTCCCTTCCACACCCTAGTTCTTTCTTTTAGCACTACAACAAAACAGAATATTAGTGATGAAAAAAATTCATCACTAAAAGTCTTTTTTCATTGCTAATAGTTATTAGCAATAAAAATTTCATCACTAATATTTAGTCGTCAATAATACCGTCATTAATAATTTTTTACGATAAAAATTTTTTTTATCGTAAATAATAAATATATTCGATAAAAAAATTTTATCGTTAAAAAAATTATTTTTTTTGAAAATTATTTACCATGAAAAATTTTTATAAAAAAAGATAATTTATGATGAAATTAATTATTTACGATGAATTTTATTCATCGCTATTAATTTAATTAAAATTTTTTATAAAAATTAAATTTAAAAAAGTATTAGCACTGTAAACTTTTTGTCACAAATATAGTAATTTTTGATAAAAATTTTTATCACTAATAAATATTAAATTAATAGCAACAAAAATATTTTCATCATTATTAATTTAAATAAAAATTTTTATGAAAATCAAATTTGAAAAAAAATTTAGTGACATAAAATTTTCATGGTAAATATGGTTATTTATGATAAAAATATTTTTATCACTATTAATTTAATTAAAAAATTTTATAAAAATTAAATTTAGAAAAATATTAGTGACCTAAATTTTTCATCGCTAATACAATTATTTGTGATGAAAATATTTTCATCACTATTAATTTAATTAAATTTTTTTATAAAAATAAAATTTAAAAAAATATTAGTGACATAAATTTTATGTCACAAATATTTCAAATTTTGACTTATATTTTTGTCACCATTAATTTAATATAAAATTTTAGTATTTTTAAATTTATTAAAAAAATTATTTATGATCAATTTTTTATCCCTAATATGTTTTTTGGTGACTAATATTTTGTCAAAAATAATTCCATCGCTAATAATTTATAGATTTTTTTTAAAAAGAATTTATGAATATATATTTAATTTATATTTATAATATTTTTTATAAATTAAAAATAAAAAATAAAAATAAAAAATTTATATCATAAATCTATAAATAAATTTTATTATATTAAATTAAAATTATAAAAGATCTAAAATAAAAATAAAAAGCTACACAAATAAATCGTCAAGTATCGGCATCTACATAAGGAGAATGGGCTTGGAAAGGAGAGAGCTCGAATTAGCTCAGACCGACCTGCTGTTGCATCATCTGCTCTATCTGCACCATTCGGTCCATCATCTGGATCTGGAGCTGCTGATACTCATCGACGCATGCAGTCAACTCATCAGCTCACTGCTCAGCCTGTCTCTGCACCTCTGCCAATCGAGCATCACAGGCAGAATGGATGTCAGTCCTAGATGAGCGTAAGGATGAGGGAGTAGTGATCCCATGTCCTAGACTCCTAATATAATAGGGTCTCGTACCAAACATCTGATCACAGATCTCGTCATCTGTGGGTGCAATCGAGCCCTCAAGCATAAGCTAGGATCTGATGTCTATCATACGGTCCCGAAAATTAAAGTTATAGCTATTTTAATTTGGTACTGAAAATCAAACTGTGAATAAAAAAATAATTAAAAAAACTTACAAAGAGCTCCTGGCTCTCCATCGTCCACTCCCCTGACCGTCATTGGTGGGTTCGTTGGTAGCTATCGATCCTACTAGGAATCTCGTCACTCTCAGCATCTCTCTGTAATTTGAGAATAATTAATTAAAAAAATTTTAAATAGATAAAAAATTATATACTAATTAAAAATTACTTACCATATGATTCATGTGACGAGCGAACGACCTCGAACCCCCATAATGCGGTACGATCTGTCTAGCCCAATTCATGATGTTCTGGGCACATCTTCTCTGTACAGTTAGCAGTCAAATTAGTAAGTAACAAACTGAATTTAAAAATAAATGATTTAATCATTAAACTCTAAAAAAAAATTTGGATGTGTAACCTGATATGCCGGATCCTCGTAATACCAGCATATGATAGTCCAATCATCCATAGTGATACTGTCATAGGGCCGCTACCGCACTGCCTCCACCCCATGATCGTGCATCACATGGTACCAATGCTGATGGATGTGGTGGTGATACTCCTTGAAATGCAAAGATAAATGAGCATCCATAGCTCACTGCACACGATCCTCCTCAAAATCAATAATATCAAATACACCTTGCCAATAACAAATATTAAAAAAATATCATGCTAATTAAATATTTACAGTATAATTTATTTTACCTATAACTAGGTGTAGAAAATCTCTCTCTAAGCCAGTACAACGTGACGCCAATCGAAAAGCATCAGAGGGGCATAGTTGCAGTATATGATGCCCAGTTCAGTGTGCCACAGCTCGCACCATCCCCTAATGGGGCTGGTGTAGCCAGATGGTATCTCGATACGAGATGCTGTCCTAAGTGCTCGCATCTCCAACGCTCTAGAGCGAGATTCTTCGATGGACCTCGCCCTCGCCTCACTACTGATGGAGACTGATCTAAAATAATAATAAATAAATCATTAGTATGATAGCTATTCAAATAAAAAAAATCAAATTTTATTATATAAAAAGTATAATAATATCACTCGGACCCACCTCACTCGAATCCATCTTTCTGGGACCTGCCAGTACAGGACCCTCTGGCGACAGAGCTGGTGCGGCAGTAAAAATCGATGAAGGCACCCCAACCTTCAGGATAGACAGTGAACGCGAACGTCATCGTCTGTCTCCTAGTGCCATATCTGCAATTCTGGACATATAAATAAATATAATATTAAATAATAATAATAGAAAATAAATTACATTCTAATGAATAGAATTATATCGCAAACTATTATTCCTAAATATTTTTGCCCCTAAACGAGCTCCGGACTTGGCCTCCCACGGCCCTCACTCCCATGGCACTAGCACCGTCACACACCTCGCACTGCCCAGACTCGACCCTCGCTCCCACAGCACCGATGCTGTCACACACCCTCCTCGCTCCCACGGTGTTGGCACCATTACACACTCCATGCTGCCCGAACTCGACCCCCGCTCCAATGGCGTCGGTGCCATCACACACCCCATGCCGCCCAGACTCAACCCTTGCAACCCCCGCTCTCGTGGCATCGCCGCCGTCACCCACCCCTCGTGAGCCATCCTATGTGGTGCCATCGTCCTCTCCAACCCCCACAACTTAGATCCCAACTTGGATCCTAATCAAATCCCGATCTAGATTCCAATTCGAATCGAGATCTCGATCCGAATCTCGACCTCGATCCAATTCAGATCGTGATCTAGATTTTATTTTTATTAATCAAATAATAAAATATTTGATTAATATTTTATTTTTTTCATTTTTTTCATTTTTTTTTCTCCCCTCGTTTCTCTCACCCACCCCTCCCCACCATCACCTCCCCGACCGACCCCCTCCCCGACTAACCCCCTCCCCGCTGTCACCTCCCCGACCGACCCCCTCCCCACCATCACCTCCTCGACCGACCCACTCCGCGGCCCCATGGCATCACCATGTCGCGTCCGACCCCCTTCTTGCCCCATTTCACCTCCGACCGCCGGTCGCCCCCTCCCCGGCCCCGTCTCTACCAACCGACCCCCTCCCGGGCACCATGGCACCGCCGGCCACCCACGGCCCCCTCCCCACCCCCATCTCGCCCCCGACTGCCCCCAGACCCCATCCAACCCCCGTTTCGACCCCAACCGTTGGTCTTCCCATTCCTGACCCCATCTCCGTCGGTCGACCCCCTCCCCGACCCCGTGGCATCGCCGGCTGCCCACGACCCCCTCCCCACCCCCGTCTCGCCTCTGGCCATCCCCCGACCCCATTTCATCCTCAGCCGCCCCCCAACCCCCTCTCCATCGGCCGACCCTCTCCCCGGCCCCGCAGCACCACCGGCCACCCACGGCTCCCCCCCGCAACCCCCTCCGCACCTCGATGGCCTGATCAACATAAAAAAAAAGGGTTGGAACCTTATCTCCGATGGACGGTGATGCGGACGGTGGACGGTGGCGGCGATGGTGGAGAGAGGCTCGCCGGTGGGAAGACACTACAACAAAATAGGTTATTAGTGACAAAAAATTTTCATCACTAATAATCTATTTTCATCGATAATAATTATTAGTGGTAAAATATTTGTCGCTAATTATTCATCATAAATAATCACATCGTTGATAATATTTTACGATGAAAAAAATATTTCATCACTAATAAATGATATTTATGATGAATAATTTTTATCGTTAAAATATTTTTATCGAAAAATTTTAATCATAAAAGAAGTATTTACGATGAATTATAATGTCACTAAAAAATAAAATATTAATAGCGATGAAAATATTTTCATCTTTATTAATTTAATTAAAATATTTTTTAAAATAAAATTTTTAAAAAATTTTAGCGATGAAAAATTTCTGTTGTAAAAAATATTTTTTGCAACAAAAATTTTTTGTTGCTATTAATTTAATAAAAAAAAATTTAGAAAATAAAAATAAATAATATTAGTAATGAAAATCTTACGTCATAAATAAGGCAATTTTCAATGAAAATTTTTGTCGCTAATAATTATTTACGATGAATAATTATTCATCACTATTAATTATATGTAAAATTTTAATAATTTTATATTTATTAAAAAAATTAAATTATCATACTAAAATATTTTTGATGACTAATATTTCATCAAAAATAATTTTATTGCTATTAATTTAATCATATTTTTTTAAAAAATAATTTATGAATATATTTTTTTAATTTATATCTATAATATTTTTTATAAATTAAAAAAATAAAAATAAAAAAAAATTATATAATAAATAGATAAATAAATTTTATTATATTATTATATTAAATTAAAATTATAAGAGATTTTAAATAAAAATAAAAAAATATATGAAGAAGCCGTCAAGTGTCGGCATCTGAAAAATGAGTTGAGAAAGGAAAGCACTCGAAAGAGCTCGGACCGACCTGCTGCTGCCTCATCAGCTATATCATCTGCTCCATCTGTACTATCGGCTCCATCATCTAGATTTGAAGCTACTAATACTCGTCGACGCATGCAGTCAACTTTTGAGCTCACTACTCAGCCTACTATCGATCCATAGTAGCTTGCCTCTGCACCTTCATCAGTCGAGCCTCACATGCAGAATGGATGTCAGTCCTAGATGAGCATGACGATGAAGGAGCAGTAATCTCATACCCTAGACTCCTAACATAACAGGATCTCGTACCAAGCACCTGATCATAGATCTCATCATCTATAAGTGTGGTCGAGCCCTCAGAAGTAGGCTGGGATCTCATGTCTGTCATACGATCCTGAAAATTAAAGTTATAGCTATTTTAATTTTATAATAAAAATCATGTTGCTCCTAGATTGATTTTGATGATTACAAAGCAGATTGAAGGGATACAAATATTTTTATTTGAAAAATTTTTTGTGCTCTTCAGGGGCAAAATCATAATTTTACCAAAACTCTGATTTAATAGTATCATTTGGTAGAGCAAAAGATTTGTGATCTATTGATAAAAATTTTATTATTTTTGGACTTGTATTTTTGAAGTTATGCATATTTGAATTCCATGAGTCGACTCATGAGTCAGCTCATGGCACAATGAGCAGCTTGGCACGCTGAAATCTCTGTTGGCACGCTGGATTTTTGGCTTGGCATGACCTGTGAGTCGACTCATGAGTCGACCCACAAGGCATGAGTCGACTCATGAGTCGACTTCTGCTAGTTTGGGCCAAAAATTCCAGAAACCAAATTTCTGGTAGTTGCAACAGAGGTCGACTCATGAGTCGACCCCTGAGGCATGCGTCGACTCATGAGTCGACCCCTGCGACGGGTTTTGTCCGCAACGGCTAGTTTTTAACCCGTTTTAGGTGCTTTTAATACTCATTTAATGTACTCTAATGGCTCTTTTTCTGCCTAAAATATTTTTCTCTATTTCTTAAAGCTATAAAAGGTTTCAAAAGGTGGAAAACAAGAAAGAGATTGAGAAGAGAAAAGCAAGACATTAAGAAGAGAAAGAAAGAGATTTGAAGTGCATTCAAGAGAGCATTCAAGAGCATTCAAAAGAGAGGGTTTCTCAAGCCAACTTTTCAGTCCAAATCAAGAGCTCATTTAAAGCCTTCAAGAAGCCTTCAATCAAAGCTCACCAACTCCTCAAGCATTCATTCAATTCTTCATCCACTTTGAGGAAATCCAAAAGGGGCTTCTTCACTTGAGTAAAGTGTATTTAAAGTTATATTCGCTCATTAAAGGAGCTTTTCTTGTACTTATTTGTGCTATAAACTGTTTTACTCTTTGTGAGTAATTATTTTTATTTTGGAGGGGTTTCAAAACAAGGAAAGGTTGATCCGAACCTGAAATCGGAGTGTATTGGGTTGGCTTGTACCCGAGAAACAAGTGGGCTAGCTTGGGATAGCTAGTGTCGGAGTTTCCGACATTTGTATTCGGGTTGAATACAAGTATAGTGGATTGGAATTCCCAAGTAGGAGCTTGGGGAGTGGATGTAGGTGCAAGGTTGGCACCGAACCACTATAAATCTTTGTGTTTGTGGTGTGCATTATTGCTTCTCTTTAACTCTTCATTATTTCCTTGCATTCTTGCTTTAGGTAATTAATCTTGAATTAAAGTCTTTCTCCTCATTCATTTAGCTTTTGACAAACACTTTTCATAAGTTATTAGTTAAGCTTAAAATTTTTTAAAACCCAATTCACCCCCCCTCTTGGGTTGCATAGCTGGGCAACAAGTGGTATCAGAGCCCGGTGCTCTAGCCCTTCTTTGATCTAAACAATCAAAGAGCCAAAGATCTATGGCAACCCATGTCGGTACTTCTCTAGCCGAGGGGCAATCCACCAACCGACCTCCACTTTTCAATGGGTCTAATTACACCTATTGGAAAGCTCGGATGAAGATATTCATACAAGCACTCGACTATGATATGTGGAGTATCATAGTAAACGATCCTCACACACCCACCAAGATTATAGATGGTGAGGAGTCAACCAAATCCGAGAAAGAATGGGATGAGGTTGATAAGAAATTGGCACAATTAAATACTAAAGCAATGAATGTACTTTATTGTGCTCTTGATGCTAACGAATTTAATCGCATTTCTACTTGTTCATCTGCTAAAGAAATATGGGATAGGTTAGAAGTAACCCATGAGGGAACAAATCAAGTAAAAGAGTCTAAAATAAACATGCTTGTGCATAAATATGAATTGTTTAAAATGGAGCATGATGAGTCCATAACTGTAATGTTTACTCGTTTTACTGATATCATTAATGGTTTAAAGAGTCTTGACAAATCTTATACTAACAGTGAGCTTGTAAGAAAGATTCTCAGGTCATTGCCAAGAACTTGGAAAGCCAAGGTGACTGCCATCCAAGAAGCGAAGGACTTAAACACTCTACCTCTAGAAGAGCTTCTTGGATCCTTGATGACTCATGAGCTTAGCATGAAGTAACATCAAGAGGATGAAGTCAAAAAGAAAAGAACCATTGCCCTCAAATCCACAGCTTCTCCTAATGAAAAAATTGATGACACAGAAGATGAAGAACAGGATGAAGAGATGGCACTCATCACCCGGAGATTCAAGAAATTTCTAAGAAAAAAGAAACAGGGGATGAAAAAGAGGCCATTCACAAAAGGGGAACAAAGCAAAGAGAAAGAGAAAGATCAACCCCTTATCTGCTACGAGTGCAAGAAGCTGGGATATTTCAAATCCGAATGTCCACAACTGAAGAAAGGTCCCAAAAAGTTCAAGAAGAAGGCAATGATGGCCATATGGAGTGCGAGTGATGACTCAAGCTCCGATGAGGAAACCTCAACAGAACAAGCCAACCTGTGCCTTATGGCACACGAAAATGAGGTAATTTCTGAAACCCCTAGTGAATTTACATTTGAAGAATTGCATGAAGCATTCTATGAGTTAATTGATGAATTAAAGAAACTAGGGATGAAAAACAAAGAACTGAAATTGAAAAATTAATCCTTAGTGAAACAAGCTGAAAGCCTTTCAATAGAAAAATCCACCTTGCTTCAAGAAAATCAAAACTTAAAGAATGAAATTAACAAGCTGAAACCTATAGTAGATAAGTTCACCTTAAGTTCAAACAAACTAAATATGATTCTTGATAATCAAAAAGCCGTATATGATAAGGCTGGACTTGGCTATAACCCCTTGAAGAAACAAAAATTTCTGAAAAATATTTATGTAAACTATTCAAGTAACAAGTCTACCAATATTACTTGTTTCAAATGTGGTAGAGTAGGACATAAATCATACACTTGCCTCTTTAACAAATCTGCAAACATAACTATAAAGAAAATATGGGTTCCAAAAGGAACCATTTTGACTAACCAAAAAGGACCCAAGAAAGCTTGGGTACCTAAAACAAAAACTTGACTTTTGCTTGCAGGTGTGTCTAGCATCCCAAGGAGGAAACAGAAAATGGTATCTTGACAGTGGATGCTCGAGACACATGACTGGTGATGAATCATAATTCATCACGCTTGATGCTAAGGATGGAGGGATGGTCACCTTTGGAGATAATGGCAAAGGAAAGATCATCGGGATAGGTAACATTGGTATCACTCCCTCCAAATACATTGAAAATATTTTGTTAGTTAAAGGTTTAAAGCATAACTTACTTAGCATTAGTCAATTTTGTGATAAAGGGTATAAAGTTGTTTTTGAATCATCTATTTGCATTGTGACTAGTCCTATTAACGATGGTATTAAATTTATAGGACATAGGCATGGCAATGTTTATATGGTAGATTTAAATGATTTAGCCAAAATAGACATGCAATGCCTAGTATCCTTGAATGCTAAAGTTAATGAGACTAGTTGGCTTTGGCATCGTAGACTTGCACACATTAGCATGCATTCTCTTTCAAAATTAATTAAGAAAGAATTAGTTCTTGGCTTGCCTAAACTGAATTTTGAAAAAGATAGAATTTGTGATGCATGCCAACTAGGTAAATAAACTAGAGTTTCATTTAAACCCAAAAATATTGTTTCAACTTCTAGACCTTTAGAGCTTTTGCATATGGACTTATTTGGACCAACTAGAACCACTAGTCTAGGAGGAAAACGATATGATTTTGTAATTATAGATGATTACTCTCGTTTTACTTGGGTTTTCTTTTTGACACACAAAGATGAAACTTTTCATATTTTCACTAAATTTCACCGAAAAGTTACTAATAAAAAAAGATTTTCAATTCAAAATATTAGAAGTGATCATGGAACTGAATTTGAAAATCAAGACTTTAAAAATTTTTGTGATGAAAATGAAATTGGTCATAACTTCTCTGCTCCTAGGACACCCCAACAAAATGGAGTAGTTGAAAGAAAAAACAGAACCTTAGAAGAAATGGCCCGTACCATGCTTTGTGAAAGCAACCTTCCAAGATATTTTTGGGCGGAAGCAATTAACACAGTATGTTACATTTTAAATCGTGCTTTTATTAGATAATTTTTAAAGAAAACCCCCTATGAACTTTGGAAAGGAAGAAAATCAAATATTGCATATTTTCATATTTTTGGTTGCTGATATTTTGTATTAAATAATGGTAAAGAAAGACTTGGTAAATTTGATGCAAAATCAGATGAAGCAATCTTTCTAGGTTATTCCTCCACTAGTAAAGCTTTTAGAGTTTTTAACAAAAGAACTTTAGTAGTTGAGGAGTCCATACATGTTGTTTTTGATGAATCTAACGATCTTCCTTCAAGGAAGAATGAGGGTGTTGATGATGCAGATCCTCTAATAGAAGGTATGAAGGAGATCACTCTGAAAGATTCAGCAACTCCAGAGAACGAGGAACAAGAAGACAAACAAGATGAGAGAGGTGAAGAAATTCAAGAACAACCTCAAGGTACAAATGACTTACCCAAGGAATGGAGGTATGTTCACAACCATCCTAAGGAGTTAATTATTAGTGATCCTATGCATGGGGTAAAAACTCGTTCTTCACTTAGAGATATATTTAATCATTGTGCTTTTGTATCTCATCTTGAACCTAAAACTTTTGAAGAAGCTGAAAATGATCATAATTGGATTAATGCAATGCAAGAGGAATTGAATCAATTTGAAAGAAATAATGTTTGGACCTTAGTATCAAGACCTAAAAATTACTCAATAATTGGCACAAAATGGGTCTTTAGAAACAAATTAGATGAGCATGGTAATGTAATTAGAAATAAAGCAAGACTGGTTGCTAAAGGATATAATCAAGAAGAAGGAATTGATTTTGATGAAACCTTTGCACCTGTTGCTAGATTAGAAGCCATTAGACTTCTACTTGCGTATGCTTGCTTTATAAAATTCAAATTATTTTAAATGGATGTCAAGAGTGCATTTTTAAATGGATATATTGCTGAAGAAGTTTATGTAGAACAACCCCCGGGATTTGAAAATCATGATTTTTCTGATCATGTTTTTAAATTAAATAAAGCTTTATATGGATTAAAATAAGCACCTAGAGCTTGGTATGATAGGCTAAGTAAATTTTTACTAAATAATGGTTTTTCAAGAGGCAATGTAGATACAACCCTCTTTATTAAAAAAAATCAAAATGATATGTTAGTAATACAAATTTATGTTGATGACATAATTTTTGGGTCTACTAATGAATCTCTTTGTCAAGACTTTGCTAAGCTTATGCAGGGGGAGTTCGAGATGAGCATGATGGGAGAACTTACCTTCTTCCTCGGACTCCAAATCAAACAAACAAAAGAGGAAATCTCCATCATCCAAAGCAAGTACACCAAGGAACTACTCAAAAGATTTGGAATGGAGAACTCCAAACCTATTGACACACCAATGAGCCCCTCATGTAAGCTTGACAAGGATGATGAAGGTAAATGTGTAGACTTAAAATACTATAGAGGTATGATTGGCTCATTATTATATTTAACTGCAAGTAGGCCTGATATCATGTTTAGTGTTTGTTTATGTGCTAGATATCAATCTAATCCTAAAGAATCTCATTTAAATGCTGTTAAAAGAATCCTTAGATACTTGAATGGTACTCAAACTCTAGGGTTATGGTACTCTAAGGACTCACAAATTGATTTGTTAGGATTTTCAGATGCTGATTTTGCTGGATGTAAATTAGATAGAAAAAGCACAAGTGGAACTTGCCAATTTCTTGGAGTTAACATAATCTCATGGTTTAGCAAGAAACAAAATTCGGTGGCACTGTCTACGGCTGAGGCCGAATACATTGCAGCCGGAAGTTGTTGTGCTCAAATTTTATGGATTAAGCAACAACTCGAAGACTTTGGAATTAAACTTAATGAAACACCAATAAGATGTGACAACACAAGTGCCATAAATCTATCTAAAAATCCAATTCAACACTCAAGATCCAAACATATTGAAATAAGACATCATTTTATAAGAGAACATGTTCAAAACAAAAATATAATTCTTGAATATGTTTGCACTGAAAATCAATTAGCTGATATCTTTACAAAGACCCTTAGTGAGGATAGATTCTGTGAAATTAGGAGAAATCTAGGAATTCTTGATCCATATGCCTAAATATTTCTCAATTTCTAAAAATTGATGTCAAAAATTCTTAGAGCTCAATTTCCATCATCTATCTAGGTCCCAAAAGCTTAAGTTTTTCATTCTCAAAACTTGTCTTTGAGCAAAACTCCTTCTCTCAAAATTTTAAAATTTTTCTGGAATTTATTCATATTTTTTTCTGAATTTTTGAGTTTCATGAGTCGACCCCCATGAGTCGACTCAATGGCAAACTTGTAAATTCTTCCAACTTCCCACGGGCTTCCTCTTTTTATTTGGGATCCTGTTCGTGAGCCGACCCATCCCTTCATCTTCCTCCTTCCAAAAACTGACTTCCCCATTTTCATTTGCTCCAAAACCAAGGATGGGGTTTCTACTGCTCCCTTAAGGAAGTCACTTATGTTGACCTAGTTAGAGAATTCTATCAGAATTTGCATTATGGGAATGGGTCGTGACTTCAACAGTCAAGGGTGTTGATATTTGTTTGGATCCTAGTATATTGGGAGAAATACTACATTTGCCCAGTGAGGGTTACTCTTATATGGAACTCCCAGTAAAGGAAGAGGGGATCAGTGTTATTCTAGGGGGAGCCTACTCAGGGAGTTTAAATAAATTGGAAGCAAAGATTTTATCTATTGAGATGAGGATCCTACATCAGTTAGTAACGAAGCTCTTCTTCCCCAGGAGTGGTAGGCATGATTTACTTTTCAGCAGAGATATTTGTATTATGTTTCATGTCATCACTCAAACCCCCCTGAACCTCCCTGCACTAATGATAGAGGCCATGAGAGAGACATTGAACAGATCTAAGGCACATTTGCCTTTTGGTATGGCCCTTACTCGAGTTTTTAGGAGGTTTGGAGTTAGCTTTGAGGGGGAGGCATCTACTAAGCTTTCTCATGTAGACACCTTCAACCAACACACTCTGCACCGAATGGGATTTACAAAAACTGATGGTGGTTGGATCAAGGGTTCTGAGGAGAGAGCTGAGGACAGAGCTGAAGAAGAAGGTCCATCATCTTCTATCCATGACTTCAGGACAGCATTACCAGATATCCAGTTCATTCCAGATCCAGAGGCTGGCCCTTCAGAGTTCACCAAGATGCCCACACTAGTACATCAGCCAGAGAGCAGAGCACCTCCATCAGAGTTCAGACTGGCTGATGATCAGATCGAGCAGATATCACAACGTGTGGCTTCTTTGCTATCTAGACAGTGGAGCAGCACTACATTTGCACCAGGGGCCACTTCATCTGATCAGACCATGACTCCCCATATCTCCACTGTGTTTCAGATGATATCAGATTAGTCCATCCGGATTCAGCAGCTTGAGGACACCGTCTGGAGACTGACTGACAGAGTTCTTGACTTACAGGGGCAAGTCCTAGCTTTGGCCCATCCTCAGCCACAGGAGTCCACTATTGAGGTTACAGACCTTACTGCAGAGGCTGGCAGGCTCAGAGGTGCACTAGAGGGTGGATATGAGTTACTGAGGAGAGAGATCCGAGGATCGAGTGAGCATGCATCCACTCAGTTCACTGCTCTACTTCAGTCTGTTTCCAGAGCACTGAACGTATTTGATTCCATCAGACTCACTCTTTCTGTCTAGTCTTTGGCCTCACAGCATTCTCAGCCTCCCAGTTCATCTCGCTCTCCTGCTCGTGCCAGAGGCAGACGGGGTAGAGGACGCACTTCTGGTCGAGATCCATCAGCTCCTCACCCTATATCTGATGACTCCGATCCTTCTAGTCATGATCTCTACTAGATCCTAGGTGTTAGTGTCTTGTTCTAGGATCTGTATTTTGGGGGCCATGTATTGACATTAGCAAGTTGACTTTTATATTATGAAATTTGTATTGAAACAATTATGCTTTTAATCTACTCTTTGTAATGATCATCTTTTGGTTATATATATTCCCTTGTTGAAATTGCTTCTCTTTGTTGATGATTGCTGTTAATGATTGCTGTATTAAGGGGGAGCAAACATTAATGATTAGCACTATAAGTATTAAAGAGAAAACATATTCAGAAAAAGAGGGGGAGTTAACCATGTTTGATGATGTCAAAAAGGGGGAGAAATTTAAAGAAAAAGAAATCCATCAAAAGCAAAACCATAAATTATAAGAAAGTAAAGAAAACAACCCATCAAAAGCAAAACTATAAATTATGAGAAATTAATGAATGAATTGGAAAATTTAATGAGCAACATATCAAAAGTAAAATGCTAAGTACAATGCAAATGAGCAACCTTTTAAATTACTTCTTTACATATGCTCTGATTTGCTTTAAAAATTTAAATATGCTCTGACATGCTTTGAAATTTTATTTGCTCTGATACATCTTAAGAAATTTAACTTGCTTTGATACATCTTAAGAAATTTAACTTGCTCTGATACATCTTAAAATTCTTAACTTGCTCGATACATTGTAAAATTTTTTTCTTGCTCTGATACATCTTAAAATTCTTAACTTGCTCTGATAAATCTTAAGTTTAAAATACTCTGATACACTTTTTAAATTAACTCTTGACATGCATTGGCACACCTAATTATTTTTTGCTCTGATAACTAAACTAAAATCAAATGAGAATGAGCAAATTTTTAAAATACAGCTTGCTCTGATAACAAAAAAATGAATTTTTTGCTCTAACACCAAAATCACATAATCCAATGAGCATATCTTCAAATCTTTAAGCAAATGGGCAAACTATTCATGCATATGACCATTTGTATCACATGCCAAAAGAATCATGCTATTTTCAAGCATATACACCTATAATACATTCTTTTAAAATTCATGATTCACATAAATACTTTTGCTCAAGTGTTTTATCATCATCAAAAAGGGAGAGATTGTTGCTCCTAGATTGATTTTGATGATTACAAAGCAGATTGAAGGGATACAAATATTTTTATTTGAAAAATTCTTTGTGCTCTTCAGGGGCAAAATCATAATTTTACCAAAACCTTGATTTAATAGTATCATTTGGTAGAGCAAAAGATTTGTGATCTATTGGTGAAAATTTTATTATTTTAGGACTTGTATTTTTGAAGTTATGCATGTTTGAATTCCATGAGTCGACTCATGAGTCAGCTCATGGCACAATGAGCAGCTTGGCATGCTGAAATCTCTGTTGGCACACTGGATTTTTGGCTTGGCACGACCTGTGAGTCGACTCATGAGTCGACCCATAAGGCATGAGTCGACTCATGAGTCGACTTCTGCTAGTTTGGGCCAAAAATTTCAGAAACCAAATTTCTGATAGTTGCAACAGAGGTCGACTCATGAGTCGACCCCTGAGGCATGAGTCGACCCCTGCGATGGGTTTTGTCCGCAACGGCTAGTTTTTAATCCATTTTAGGTACTTTTAATGCTTATTTAATGTGCTCTAATGGCTCTTTTTCTGCCTAGAATATTTTTCTCTATTTCTTAAAGCTATAAAAGGTTTCAAAAGGTGAAAAACAAGGAAGAGATTGAGAAGAGAAAAGCAAGACATTAAGAAGAGAAAGAAAGAGATTTGAAGTGCATTCAAGAGAGCATTCAAGAGCATTCAAAAGAGAGGGTTTCTCAAGCCAACTTTTCAGTCCAAATCAAGAGCTCATTTAAAGCCTTCAAGAAGCCTTCAATCAAAGCTTTAAGGAAATCCAAAAGGGGCTTCTTCACTTGAGTAAAGTGTATTTAAAGTTATATTCGCTCATTAAAGGAGCTTTTCTTGTACTTATTTGTGCTATAAACTGTTTTACTCTTTGTGAGTAATTATTTTTGTTTTGGAGGGTTCCAAAACAAGGGAAGGTTGATCCAAACCTGAAATCGGAGTGTATTGGGTTGGCTTGTACCTGCAAAATAAGTGGGCTAGCTTGGGATAGCTAGTGTCGGAGTTTTCGATGTTTGTATTCGGGTTGAATACAAGTATAGTGGATTGGAATTCCCAAGTAGGAGCTTGGGGAGTGGATGTAGGTGCAAGGTTGGCACCGAACCATTATAAATCCTTGTGTTTGTGGTGTGCATTATTGCTTCTCTTTAACTCTTCATTATTTCCTTGCATTCTTGCTTTAGGTAATTAATCTTGAACTAAAGTCTTTCTCCTCATTCATTTAGCTTTTGATAAACACTTTTCATAAGTTATTAGTTAAGCTTAAAATTTTTTAAAACCCAATTCACCCCCCCTCTTGGGTTGCATAGCTGGGCAACAAATCAGACTGTGAATGAAAAAATAATTGAAAAAACTTACAAAGAGCTCCTGGCTCCCCGTCGTCCACTCTCCTGACCGTCGCTGGTGGGTCCGCTGGTAGATATCGATCTTATCAGAAAGCTCGCCACTCTCAACATCTCTCTACAATTTGCTGCTGCCTCATCAGCTGTATCGTCTGCTCCATCTGCACTATCGACTCTATCATCTGGATCTGAAGCTACTGATACTCGTCGATGCATGCAGTCAACTTTTGAGCTCACTGCTCAGCCTGCTATCGATCCATAGCAGCTTGCCTCTGCACCTTCATCAGTCGAGCCTCGCACACAGAATGGATGTCAGCCCTAGATGAGTGTGACGATGAAGGAGCAGTAATCCCATACCCTAGACTCCTAACATAACAGGATTTTATACTAAACACCTGATCACAGATCTCATCATCTGTGGGTGTGGTCGAGCCCTCAGAAGTAGGCTGGGATCTCATGTCTATCATACGGTCCTGAAAATTAAAGTTATAGCTATTTTAATTTTATAATAAAAATTAGACTGTGAATGAAAAAATAATTGAAAAAACTTACAAAGAGCTCCTGGCTCCCCATCATCCACTCCTCAAACCATCGCTGGTGGGTCCGCTGGTAGATATCGATCTTATCAGGAAGCTCGCCACTCTCATCATCTCTCTATAATTTAAAAATTAATTAAAAAATTTTTAAATAACTATAGAATTATATGTTAATTAAAAATTTAAAATTACCAACCATGTGCTCCATATGACAAGCAAATGACCTCGAACCCCCACAATGCGGTACGGTCTGTCTCGCCTGATTTGCAATGTTCTGGACATATTTTCTCTGCATAGTTACCAGTCAAATTAGTAGATAATAAATTTAATTTAAAAATAAATGATTCAATCATTAAACTCTAAAAAAAAAAGAAGTTTGGATATGTAACCTGATATGCGGGATCCTCGTAATGTCGGTATATGACAGTCCAGTCATCCATAGTGATGCTGTCATAGGGCTACTGCCGTGCTGCCTCCTTCCTATGATCCTGCACCACATGGTACCAATGCTGATGCATGTGATGGCGATAATCTCTAAAATACAATGATAAATGAGTGTCCACGGCTCGCCTCACATGATCCTTCTCAAAATCAATGATGTCGAATACACCCTGCCAATAATAAATATTAGAAGAATACTATGC
The DNA here is from genome assembly GCF_000442705.2 of Elaeis guineensis. Taxonomy (NCBI): domain Eukaryota; kingdom Viridiplantae; phylum Streptophyta; class Magnoliopsida; order Arecales; family Arecaceae; genus Elaeis; species Elaeis guineensis. Next base: position 34,061,107 of record NC_026002.2, read on the forward strand.
AAATTAAATATTCATAATATAATTTATTTTATCTATAAGTGGGTATACAAAATCTCTCTCTATGCCGATAGAACATGAAGCCAATCGAAGAGCATCACGGGGGCATAGCTGCGGCATATGATGCCCAGCTCAGTCTGCCACGGCTCGCACCATCCCCTAATGGGCCTAGTGTAGCCGACTGGTATCTCAATATGGAGATGCTGTCCCACGTTCTCACATCTCCAATGCTCTAGAGCGAGGTTCTTCGATGGACCTCGCCCTCGCCTCACTACAGATGAAGCCTAACCTGAAACAACAATAAATAAATCATTAGTATTATATCGATCCAAATAAAAGAATCAATTTCATTATATAAAAAGTATAATAACACCACTCGGGTCCGTCTCACTGGGACCCACCTCATTGGGACCCACCTCACTGGGACCTGTCGGTGCAGGACCCTCTGACAATGGATCCGATGTGGCAATGGAGATCGGTGAAGGCACCTCAACCTCCGATCTTGACTATGAACACGAATGTTGTCATCTATTTTCTGGTGTCATATCTGCAATAATTGATATATAAATAAATATAATATTAAATAATAATAATAATAAATAAATAATATTTTAATGAATATAATTATATCGCATACCATTATTGCAAGAGAAGATTGAACGAATAATATAGATCTACTCATCAATATTCGTATCTTCTTCGATGTGTAGATCCTCCTCCGAATCATAATAATCGATATATGTGTCGTCTTCTATCTCATCGTCATTTATGAACTGATCGTCACCCTCCAACTCATCAAGATTAAATACAAAATAAGCTTCAACTTTGTTGGACGGCAGATCAGCCTACTCAAAGGTGCAGTTACAAGTTCTTCATTAACCAAAAGCTCGGCTAATGTTTGTTCTTCTTGCTGAAAAGCTTTTTCTTCATGTAAATTTGAATTTTCATCCATCTCCCTACCCCCATCCCCACCGGCCCCGACCTCATCCCCATCCCCGCCCGGCCCGGCCCCATCCCCGTCAACCCCCCGATGGCCCGAGAAAACATCCAAAAAAAAAACTTACAAACAGCGGATGCAGGCACCGCCAGCCCAGCCCGACCCGACCCCATCCCCACCGGCCCGGCCCCATCTCCGTCGGCCCCATGCCGCTGGCCCGGCCCGACCCAATCCCCACTGACCCCAGGTGGCCCGAGAAAACACCAAAAAAAAAACTTAACGATGGTGGATGCAGGCACCACCGGCCTAGTCTGACCCGGCCCCATCCCCGCTGACCCGACCCCGTCTCCGTCGGCTCGACCGACCCCCGGTGGCTCGAGAAAATACCAAAAAAAAATTACCGATAGCGGATGTAGGCACCGCTTGCCCGGCCCCATCCCCGTCGGCCCCGACCCTGTCCCCACCGATCCGACCCAGCCCCATCCCCACCGGCCCCTCGATGGCTCGAGAAAACACCAAAAAAAAAATATTTATCGACGGTGGATGCAAGCACCATCGGCCCGGCCCCATCCCCGCCGACTCCGACCTGACCCCATCCTCGCCGGTGTCTCCCCCATCTTCGTGTAGCGAAAATTCAGTGCAGGGGTAAAATGATAATTTTAAAACTTTTTCAAAATTACTATTTTATAGTAGAAATTATTAACTAATCTAATTAATTAACATGAATTTACCTTACACTAGGATCTAAATATGATATATAGCATGCATTCATTTAAATTTGAAATTCAAATTCGAACAGTAAACACTTTACTATAATGTGTTCAAAACACAATACCTTTGTGCGGGTTGTAGATCGCCGCAATCTGATCACCGTCGGGAAAGTCTGATCATCGTGATGTAGTCACACAGTATGTCTGACCTCTACAGATCATCCACACGAAGCTCCCGGTCTGATCGACTCCTCACGAGTGCTAGCTCATTGTAGAGCCCTTTTGACGGCCGATGCTGATCGAACTCCTTCGATCGACGTCTGTCGATTCTTCGGATACTCTGGATCGTCAATAGATGTGCTTGAGAGCATGTTGAAGATCTCCCTGAAATTTGTGGGCTCACAACACTTGTAGCTTACCTTCTCACTTTTCGAACCCTAGGCTAAAACTCTAGGGAACTCACCGAAAACCTTGCACCCACTTTTCTTTCTTTTTCTCTTGGAAGGATATGGACTTCCTTCTCACGTACAAGACTTCCGCATGCCTAGAATTTTTCTTCAAAATTCTTCTTACACACGCCCCACTCATCTCCTCCTTTTATAACAACGTCAAACGTCTTATCCAAATGAAAGGATAAAGATGAGTAATTGCACATTTGAATTCAAATCAAATTTTGAATTCAAATGGACACCAACTCATCCCATATCCACTAAAGGTGTGAGGTGTGGCTTAAATTGTGCATGGAGTGATTTCATGAGAAATATTTTCTCATGTAATAAATGGGGCGTTAAAAAAGAGATAAGGCACAAAGATTGATTGCCCATTCAAATTCAAACTTTATTTTGAATTTGAATGGCCAACCAATCATCCTTATCCATTCATTTGGCACATTAAAGTGGGGTGTGGAGAGGACTTGGCATGAGGAAAAAATTCATGAGAAGTTTCTTCTCATGAATTCAAATGGGTGCAATGGAAGTGAGGTGGCGCATGGAGATTGGGTCAAGATGGTTTCATTATTTAAACCAACCTAATTGAACCAAATAAGTTAGGTCCAATTAGACTAATTTAAATCCAACTTAATTAAGCTTAATTAGGCTCAATAAAATTTTAATCAAATCAGAAATTGACTAAGCCCAACTCCTGATCAAATCAGGGACCAAACCATCTCGATGATTAGGTCAACTCTTAACCTAATCGGATCAAACCCAACTGAATCCAATTCAATTGGACTTGATCCAAAAATAATTACTCCATCAAATTGAGTTAATTAGCGATCAAATCACTAATTAAATCTCTCATAAATATTGAGTCTAAATCTGATGGGCAATCGGGCATCAGAATTCATCGATATGTAACCCTGATCGAAAAGTCCCAACCAGTGGGACTCTTGACCCCAGTACCCATAATGTGTGGAACTCGTGATCAGAGAATCCTGATTCTCGATCACTGAGTCTCAAACATGTAGGATTCTACACCAGCCATCAGATCAGATAAGAACCTCTAATGTGTGTGACCCCGCAGGTTTGAACCTAAGCCAGTAGCACAGGAACCAATTCCTGTACTAATCGAAGTGACCATCTAGCAATGGTACCCGACGTCCGGATAGGTCGAAGAGTCACAATCGCAACACTCAAAACCTACATGAATATGGTTACTATATAATTCATCCTTTTGACCCCTGTGTTAAGGATGACTCAGGGTTAAACTGTCAACCCTGATCAGATCATTCGAATCATGCTCAACTCAAACAGTCCTGTGACTCCTCACAAGGACTACCATGGTCAAGATTTTGCTAAATTGAAACACGACTGTACACAGCTCCTAAACTGGAGTGGTCAATCCCATCTTGACACACGCACCGATAAGTTAAGTACTTGACTACACCCAGCAGCCTTCCGTCACTGAATTAAAAATTCAGGTAGTCCAGTGCCTAAGGGCAGTGAGTTGCTTGCAAGTCACCATGGTGGTCTCAGGTCAGAGGGATATTTATACCCATATTCCATCGGAGCAAATCTTGACAGCAGAAATAGCTCTGGAGTCGGTCACGTTCAGTGCAGATGTATCCTTACATCTCACCTGTATGCCATACCAGTGTCTCCACACTTATTGGTTAAGAGGACAACCAACCTATATGGCACACAACGATCTATGCTTGATAAATATTATCGTCCTTGGTAACAACGTATCATTTGGTCGCGAACAGATTTAAGGACTAAATGACAAATCTTTTTTTATCGAGTTTAAATAGTCCTAAGGACTTCATCACAATATAGGAGTTCATTAGAAGATGAAATATTTTCTGATGAAAAATATCAAAATAATTTTTATTAATTCATAATTCATGTACAAATATAAAAAATGAGCACAACCGTCAACAGACTGACGATTGGCTTTGGAACACTATTCCCAACAATCTTCCACTTGGCCTAAAGCCAATTGGTGCAGTATCTAATACCCATCTTCGACTCATAGTTGTCGAACTCCTTCACCGCAATGGCTTTAGTGAATGGGTCAGCTAGGTTCTTCTTCCCGTCGATCTTCTAAAGATCGACGTCACCTCGATCCATAATTTCTCAGATGAGATGGTAGCGGTGCAGAATATGCTTCATCCGTTGGTGTGCCTTTGGTTCCTTCGCCTGAGCAATGGCTCCAGAGCTGTCACAGTAGAGCAGAACTGGACCAACAAGGGAGGGTGCTTCTCCGAGCTCGATGATGAATTTCCTCAGCCACATTGCTTCTTTGGCAGCATCTAATGCAGCGACATACTCCGCCTCGCAAACTAAATCAGCCACTGTGTACTGCTTGGAACTTTTCCAGTAGATAGCTTCACCATTAAGGGTAAAAATAAATCCCGACATATTTTTGCTTTCATCATGATCAGACTGGAAACTAGAGTCTATAAACCCTATAAGTCTCAAGTCTGATTCACCATAAACAAGCCACTGGTCCTTAGTATTTCTTAAATACTTCAGGATGGTTTTAACAACCTTCCAGTGATTCTCCCCTAGATCAGATTGGTATCTACTCACTACCCCTAGTGAGTATGCCACATCTGGTCGTGTACATGTCATGGCGTACATGATAGATCCCACTGCTGAAGCATATGGAATCCTACCCATACGCTCTCTCTCTTGAGGTGTTGTCGGACAATCCCTCTTCGAGAAAAAAATTTTATGGCCTATCGGAAGATAGCCTTTCTTAAAATTCTCCATGCTGAACCTCTTCAGCATAGTATCAATGTACGTGGACTGAGATAAACCAAGCAACCTTTTAGATCTATCCCTATAGATCCTCATCCCTAGGATATAGGAAGCTTCTCCCAGATCCTTCATGGAGAACTATGACGATAGCCAAATCTTTATTCCCTATAATGCAGGGACATCATTCTCGATTAAGAGAATGTCATCCACATACAATACAAGAAATACTACTACTGGACCATTAGCCCACTTATAAATATAGGGCTCTTCTCCGTTCTTAACGAAGCCATACGTCTTGATCATCTTATCAAAATGTATGTTCCAACTCCGTGATGCCTGCTTAAGTCCATAAATGGACCTCTGTAGCCTGCACACCTTAGACTCATCTGTGGACGTGAATCCTTCAGGTTGTATCATATACACCTCTTCGTCCAGCTCTCCATTTAGGAAAGTTGTTTTCACATCCATCTGTTAGATTTCATAGTCCAGATGGGGCAGCTATCGCAAGCATAATCCGAATAAATTTGAGCATTGCCATAGGAAAAAATATCTCGTCATAGTCTATACCATAACGTTGACGATATCTCTTGGCAACCAGACGGGCTTTATAGGTTTTCACCTTTCCGTCTGTACCTCTCTTTCTCTTGAAGATCCATTTACACCCTATGGATTTTACTCCTTCGGGTGGGTCAACCAATGTCACACATCATTGACCTTCATGGACTTCATTTCGGATTTCATAGCCTCTAGCCATTTCTCAGAGTCAGGTCTCTACATTGCATCCATGTAGGTAATCGGATCCTCATCATTTTCATCGAGTTTGATAGGATCATCATCCTGGACCAAGAAACCATAGTATCTGTCCGGTTGACGTGGTACTCTACCAGATCGCCTTAAGGGGCTTGAACAATGAGCTCCGGATCTGATCTAACCAAATCCGATTCAGGTTCAGCAACTTGTGTCGATTTTTTCACCTGCCGAACTTCGTCAAGTTCGATCTTAGAGGCAACAGTCTCTTCATCAAGAAACTCCTTTTCCAAAAAGATTGCCTTAAGGCTGACAAATATTTTTTGCTCATCAGCTAGGTAAAAGTAATACCCTTTGGTCTCTTTTGGGTACCCTATAAAATTACACTTGTCAAACCTAGATCCAAGCTTGTCCGTAATTAAATATTTAACATAAGTCGGACACCCCCAAACCCTAAGGTGCGAGAGTACTAGCTTACGTCCTATCCATATCTCATATGACATTTTGGTTACAGACTTACTCGAAACTCTATTTAGAAGGTAACAAGCCGATTTGAGCGTATATCCCCAGAAGAAGATCGGCAGACCAGCAAACCCCATCATGGATCGAACCATGTCCAACAAGGTCCGATTCCTCCTTTCAAATACACCATTATGTTGTGGTGTTCTAGGAGGAGTCCACTGAGAGAGAATCCCATTCTCCCCAAGATATGTCAGAAAATCATTGGAAAGGTATTCACCTCCTCGATCAGATCGAAGAGTTTTAATATAATTCTCAGTTTATTTTTCTACCTCATTTCAGAATAGTTTGAACATTTCAAATGACTTCGATTTATGCTTCATTAAATAGACATACCCATATCTCGATAGGTCGTCTGTGAAGGTTATGAAGTAGAAATATCCACCTCTTGCACTTGAGCTCATGGGTCCACATACATCAGAGTGTACCAGAACCAAGAGTTCACTGGCTCGCTTATCTTTTCCAGTAAAAGGTGATTTGGTCATTTTACCAAGAAGACAGGACTCACAGGTTGGAAGTAATTCACAATCACCTACTTCAAGAATTCCTTCTTGAGCCAACCTGTTTATCCTGTTCTTATTGATATGACCTAGCCTACAGTGCCAAAGGTAGACTTCTGACACATTATCTATTTTAGAGCGTTTACCGAAAGTTTGAACCATATTAATAGGTTGTGATAGAAAGTAAATTCCATTATTAAGTTGTCCAACAAACATTGTAATACCATTCAAAATAATATTGCAAATATTTTCTTTTATTAAAAATTGATAACCGTTCATGGCCAAAAGGCCTACAGAAATAATATTTAATAAAAAGCTTGGACAATAGTGACATTCACTCAGAATTATATTTTGAGAATTGATTACAAGGTTCATGATTCCTAATGCTAGAACTGGAACTTTACTTCCATCTCCAACGTTCAGGAATCTATCGCCTTCATCAAATCTCCTACTGACCTACAGACCCTGCATCGAATTGCAAATATGATAAGGGTTTTCAATATCCAATACCCAGGCAATAGTATCACAAATAGAAAAATTGTAAGGTGTTATCATATAAGTACCTTGCTTCTTCTTCGGCCTGTTCAGGTCCAGGGAGACAATGTATAGAGGACAGTTCCTCTTCCAGTGCCCCTGCTTCTTGCAAAAGAAGCACTTCTCCTAGCTCTGGTCAGGCTTGCGTTTCTTGGTCTGACTCTGTGCAGACGTCCCAGCATGCAGCTGCACCTTCTTATTCTTCTTCTTCTTCTTCTTCTTCTTCTCTTTCTTAAAGGGTCGACGACCAGAAGAAGATCCTCCCACAACATTCACCGACTCCTTATGGAGCTGGTGATCCTTCTCAAAGTTCTGCAGCAACCCCAACAAGCCGTGGTAGTTCACTGCAGGCTTTGTCATCCGAAAATGAGTAAGGAAGGGGAGGAAGGACTTGGGCAATGAATTAAGGATCGCATCCTTATCGAGCTGCTCGTGCAGGGAAAAGCCCAGTTTACTTAGGTGCTCAATCATTTCGATCATGTACAGTACATGATCAGTGACTGAGGCTCCATCCCTCATCCGAGCATTGAAAATGGCACAACTAGTTTTGTGCCTTTCAACATCGTCAGGCGTGCCAAAGGAGTCGTTCAACATTTGAAGCATCTCCCGGGGCTGGACATTCTCGAACCTGCGGCTGAACTCATCATTCATTGCCGCCAGCATTATGCACCGAACGGTGGTGCGGTCGTTGAGCCACTTCTGATAAGTATCTCAGACCGTCCCTCTAACGTTCGAGGCTGGCTCCTCAGGTGCCGGATCCGTTACTACATAAAGGATCCGCTCATGCTCAAGGATGATTTTTAATTTTCGATACCAGCTATCGAAATTAGGTCCCATGAGCTTGTCATTATCTAATAATGATCGGAGGGACAGGGTAGTGGCCAAAGCTGCATAAAGAAAAACCAGACCTCTATTAGTATATAAATTATAAATTATAAATACTAAAGACTTAGACTTTAGTCTAAAGTTTCTCCCAGTATTTTTACGAACTGGTAGCCTCAACCTCCAATTCAAGGAATTACTTTAATTTCTTAGTGGGTACTAGAATCCACACAGACTACACACGAGCCCAACTTTGGTTGGTCAACCCATGTGCATCTATGGGTAGGTTCGTAACCAGTTGTTTCTCTAAACAACTTCTAGTAATTGATTTTGCCCCAAAACCTAATCAGTAGGCTTTGGCCTCCACTGAAAAAATCTAGTTAGGTCCAACCATTAACATGATTTGATTTGGTGAATCGGATCAATAAATGATCAGGCCCGACTTTGGCCGGCCAACCTGACTACCATCAGAAACACTCAAACCAAATTATCATATTATGAATGATAATTTCATTAGTCAGTAAGCACCAGGCCTTTGGGCCTCCAATGATTATTAAACTAATGGACTCATTATCACTCACTTAATGGAAGGCTATGACTTAGTTATCAATATAACTTAATCATTTTTAGGGACCTAATAATTTTTGAAGATTTTATTAAAGGATAGATGAGAAGAAAATATCCAGCCAATTTCAATCCTCCCACTGACTTCACCAAGTTAGATTAAAAAAGGATTTAATTAAAGCTGGCATTAGGAGCACCTAAATCAGTCAAACTAATTTACCTAATGACATGGGTGAGCCCTAATCACCAAGTGATCTAATTAAAATCTAATTCACCAGGTTGGCCAGATAAGTGAGATCAGTGGTGGGGATAAGCCATTAACTCATCAGAGATCAAATCACTGCGAGTAGCTCCCACTTAAAAACCACTAGTCAAACTGCCAAACTTACCTTAGACACCAACCGACTCATTAGTTTTAATTTGATCAACTTAGTAAATAGAGTTCCACCGCGTAGCCATGAATTAAGTCTATCTTGGTCTAGTTAAAGATATGGACCCATTCAACTACAACTATTGGAGTTGAGTCTAGAGTATCTTTGACATAATCTAATTCAACTTTTGATTAGATTTGATCAATTACTCTAATTTAGTTCATTTCTTTAAGCTAACCTTAGGTCTAACCCAATTATGGACCTAATCCATCTAACCCATTGACCCATAAGTTTATGCAATTGTCTTAGGTCTTAATTTACAATTCTAGACCTACTAGACAACACTTAATTCTTTTAATTAAGTATTTGGACTGATGGGTCAGGGTTTGGCATTTCGAAAATAATTTTTAAATTTGAAAGGTTTTATTTTCTGTTCACCAAATATGTTGACTCATTTCACAAATAGATCAGTATATTTCATAAATAGTAATCCTATTGCTAATTACATAACAGAAAATAACTCAATCAAAATAAATCATGAATATTCCTTTAGATCTAATCTAACACATTCATGATAAATTTTATAATTGAACCTTTACAATTAATTCCTTTTACTGCTTCATCTGCATGGGATATAATTGCAGCGGCACCCCTACCGCCATAGGAGACCCATCGAATGGGAGGAGAGGGCCTTTAAACCCTACTTTTCTCCTATGACCGGACAGCCATGGCAACCAACCCAATTCGATTACTTGCTACTTGGATCAAGTATATCTAAATATACCAATTTCAAAATTTAAATTTTAAATTTCAAATTTTAAATTTCAAATTTCAAACAAATTTCAAATTTCAAAATTTTGAATTTCAAATTTTGAATTTCAAATTTCAAATTTTAAATTTTGAATTTAAAATTTAAAATTTCAACCAAATTTTAAATTTCAAATTTTAAATTTCAAATTTTTGAATTTGGAATTTCAAATTTCAAATTTTGAATTTTGAATTTCGAATTCCAAATTTCAAAATTTAAATTTCAAATTTTGAATTTCAAATTTTTAAATTTTGAATTTCGAACAACTTTCAAAATTCAAATTTCAAATTTTGAATTTTAAATTTTAAATTTAAACTTTTAGATTACAACTTAATCTATGCATGCAAATATATATATCATATCTAAGAACCCACTCTGATACTATTTGTAGCGAAAATTCAGTGCAGGGATAAAATGATAATTTTAAAATTTTTTTAAAATCACTATTTTACAGTGAAAATTATTAATTAATCTAATTAATTAACATAAATTTATCCTATACTAGGATCTAAATATGATATATAGCATGCATTCATTTAAATTTAAAATTTAAATTCGAACAGTAAACACTTTACTGTAATGTGTTCAGAACATAATACCTTTGTGCGGATTGTAGATCGTCGCAATTTGATCACCATCGGGAGAGTCTGATCATTGCGACACAGCCACACAGTGTGTCTGGCCTCTACGGATCATCCACATGAAGCTTTCGGTCTGATCGACTCTTCACGAGTGCTAGCTCGTTGTAGAGCCCTTTTGACGATCGATGCTGATCGAACTCCTTCGATCGATGTCTGTCGATTCTTCGGATGCTCCGGATCGTCAACAGACGTACTTGAGAGGATGTTGAAGATCTCTCTAAAATTTATGGACTCACGACACTCGTAGCTCACCTTCTCACTTCCCGAACCCTAGGCTAAAACTCTAGGAAACTCACCGAAAATCTTGCACCCACTTTTCTTTCTTTTTTTCTTGGAAGGATATGGACTTCCTTCTCACGCACAAGACTTCCTCATGCCCCAAAATTTTTCTCCAAAAATCTTCTTACACATGCCCCACTCATCTCCTCCTTTTATAACAACGTCAAACATCTTATCCAAATAAAAGGATAAAGATGAGTAATTGCATATTTGAATTCAAATCAAATTTTGAATTCAAATAGACACCAACTCATCCCTTATCCACTAAAGGCGTGAGGCGTGGCTTAAATTATGCATGGAGTGATTTCATGAGAAATATTTTCTCATGTAATAAATGGGGTGTTAAAAAAGGGATAAGGCGCAAAGATTGATTGCCCATTCAAATTCAAACTTTATTTTGAATTTGAATGGCCAACCAATCATCCTTATCCATTCATTTGGCATATTAAAGTGGGGCGTGGAGAGGGCTTGGTGTGAGAAAAAAATTCATGAGAAGTTCCTTCTCATGAATTCAAATGGGTGCAATGGAAGTGAGGTGGCGCATGGAGATTGGGTCAAGGTGGTTACATTATTTAAACCAACCTAATTGAACCAAATAAGTTAGGTCCAATTAGACTAATTTAAATCCAACTTAATTAGGCTTAATTAGGCTCAATAAAATTCTAATCAAATCAGGAATTGACTAAGCCCAACTCCTGATCAAATCAGGGACCAAACCATCTCGATGATTAGGTCAACTCTTAACCTAATCGGATCAAACCCAACTGAATCCAATTCAATTGGACTTGATCCAAAAATAATTACTCCATCAAATTGAGTTAATTAGCGATCAAATCACTAATTAAACCTCTCATAAATATTGAGTCTAAATCTGATGGGCAATCGGGCATCAGAATTCATCGATATGTAACCCTGATCGAAAAGTCCCAACCAGTGGGACTCTTGACCCCGATACCCATAATGTGTGAAACTCGTGATCAGAGAATCCTGATTCTCGATCACTGAGTCTCAAACATGTAGGATTCTACACCAGCCATCAGATCAGATAAGAACCTCTAATGTGTGTGACCCCGCAGGTTTGAACCTAAGCCAGTAGCACAGGAACCAATTCCTGTACTAATCGAAGTGACCATCTAGCAATGGTACCCGACGTTCGGATAGGTCGAAGAGTCACAATCGCAACACTCAAAACTTACATGAATATGGTTACTATATAATTCATCCTTTTGACCCCTGTGTTAAGGATGACTCAGGGTTAAACTGTCAACCCTGATCAGATCATTCGAATCGTGCTCAACTCAAACAGTCCTGTGACTCCTCACAAGGACTACCATGGTCAAGATTTTGCTAAATTGAAACACGACTGTACACAGCTCCTAAACTGGAGTGGTCAATCCCATCTTGACACACGCACCGATAAGTTAAGTACTTGACTACACCCAGCAGCCTTCCGTCACTGAATTAAAAATTCAGGTAGTCCAGTGCCTAAGTGTAGTGAGTTGCTTGTAAGTCACCGTGGTGGTCTCAGGTCAGAGGGATATTTATATCCATATTCCATCGGAGCAAATCTTGACAGCAGAAATAGCTCTGGAGTCGGTCACGTTCAGTGCAGATGTATCCTTACATCTCATCTGTATGCCATACCAGTGTCTCCACACTTATTGGTTAAGAGGACAACCAACCTATATGGCACACAATGACCTATGCTTGATAAACGTTATCGTCCTTGGTAACAACGTATCATTTGATCGCGAACAGATTTAAGGACTAAACGACAAATTCTCCTTTGTCGAGTCTAAATAATCCTAAGGACTTCACCACAACATAGGAGTTCATTAGAAGCTAAAATATTTTGTGATAAAAAATATCAAAATAATTTTTATTAATTCATAATTCATATACAAATATAAAAAATGAGCACAACCGTCAACAGGCTGACGATTGGCTTTAGGACACTATTTCCAACACTTCGATGGCCCACTAGTGGCCTGAGAAAACACCAAAAGAAAAAACTTACCTTACCGACAGACAACGATGGACGGTGACAGTGATGGCGACGATGGATGGCGGTGGCGACGGACGCGGCGGGGAGAGGGGGAGGGGGAGACTAGTTTCATGCAAAACCAGGAGGGGAGGGAAAGAAAATGGATTTTGGGATGAGACTTGGCGGGATGCGACCTATTAGCAACGAAAATTTTTGTCGCTAATAATTGCATGAAAAATATTATTTACGATGAAAGAAAAAATTTTATCGCTAATAATATTATTAATGATGAAAAAAATTTTCATCGCTAATAGTTCCCACCAAAAATATATATATTTTCCGCTAAAAAGTTTTCCTACCAAAAAAATTAATTGCGACGAAAAGCTTTGCATCATTAATTATGTTATTAGCGATGAAAAAATATATTTATCACTAATAATTACTAAAAAAATTCTTCATTTTTTCAAAAAATTTGCTACGAAAATAAACATGAGCCATGTGATGCAATTTAACTCCTTGGTTGGTGGATCTTCCATAGAAAGTTTATATATATATATATATATATATATATATATATATATATATTAGGATCAGAAAATAAACATGAGCCATGTGATGCAACTTAACTCCTTGGTTGGTGGGTCTTTCATAGAAAGTTTATATATATATATATATATATATATATATATATATATATATAGTCAAGTTAGGATCAGATCGACAGTATTTAGACTCAGATATGATCGTATCAAAATTCTGTAATAGTAGTTCTAAATCAATGATTCAAGCCATTGAATGTGATCTAATATCTCAAAGCTGCTTGCACATAAAAAATCATATGATTTCTAATCCTTAACTTATGTATTTATGAGTCAAAAATTGAATAGTCCAAATAAAATTAAATTAGATATATTTTTTTGATCATTTGATGTATAGGTTAGGGATCTTCAAGTCATATAATATTTTTGTATACAAGCAGTTTTGAAATAGTAGATTACATCCAATGATTTGGATCATTGATGTAGGATTTTCGTTGTCTAGTTTTGATTTAATCGGATCTAAACATGTATATATTGCTTTGAAAGGATAAACATTTTGTAATCCTTACTGGCCTCTAAAGGTTTCACGATAGGTACCTCAAGTATTCATGAGCGGTCCTTGCCTCTAAAGATCCCACTATAAGTACCTCAACGATTCATATGTCATTTTATCATGTCAGAATCCACTTATATTTTAGTCCATGATTGTGAAATTATAATATAAGATGGGCAACCAACATAAATGTAAAAAAAGCATTTAGAGATATAAGTTTGATTTTGTTTAGAATTGAATGAATAGTACTATTTGATATTTATATGAGAATAAATTTAGAATTGGGATCCAAGTCTTCCAATGAAAAATTATTTAAACTGGATCACATTGTCTAGGACGCATATCAGATGATTTTATTTCAATTTGCTTATGTAATCTGTTATTTTTGTCATAAATTTATATTATTTACGATGTAATATTTTCGTCACAACTAATCTATTATTTTTAAATTTTTAAAATTTTTTAAATATTAACGATGAAATATTTTTATCATAAAATTAGGTATTAGCGATGGAAATATATTTTTCCATATCTAATAGTCAAGTTTTTAAAATTTTAAAATTTTTTATTTTTTACATATTAATGATAAAAAATATTCATCGTAAATAATCAAAGATTTTATGATGAAAAATAAAAATTCCATCATAAATATGGGATTATTTATGATGTAATATTTTTGTTGCAAATAATCTATATTTTTAAATTTTTAAATTTTTAAATTTTTTTAATTATTAGCGATGAAATATTTTCATCGTAAAAATTTTGGTATTAGCGACATAATAATTATATTCATCATAAATATGTTAATTATTTATGATAAAAATTATTTCATACCTAATAGTAGAGTTTTTGAATTTTTAAATTATTTTTATTTTTTCACATATTAACGATAAAAAATATTCATCGTAAATGATGAGTATTTTGTGATAAAAAATATATTTTTCATCATAAATATTTTATTATCTATGACATAATTTTTGCATTGCAAATAATCTTTAATTTTTTAATTTCTTAATTTTTTTAAATATTATCGATAAAATTTTTATCATTAATAATTTTTATTTATGATATAACTATCATTTTCATCATAAATAATCTTTAATATTTAAAATTTATAATTTTTATTTTTTTTAAATATTAGTGATAAAAACTTTTAGTCATAAATAACAAATATTTATGATGGAAAACCATTTTTTATCACAAACACCTGTATTATTTACGATGAAAAGTTTTTCATTGATAATATTTAAAAATTTAAAATTAAAATAATATTTTATTATTTACAATGAAAATAATCATTGCAAATAAATTATATTTATGATAAATTTTTTTTCATTGCTAATATTATTTATTTGCAACCAAAGTATAATATCAACATAAATATTTTTTTATTAGCGATGGAAATTTTGAAACATCGTAAATAGTGTTATTTGCAATGAAAATTTTTTCCATCGTAAAAAAATTCATCGTAAAAACTCTCTTTTCTTATAGTGAGAGAGGGGGGAGTGCATGGAGAGGGAGAGGGAGAGAGGAGAGGGGAGATAGGAGAGCTCAGGGAGAGCACAAAGAGGAACAGAGGGGAGGGAAAGAGTAAAGGAGAGAGGAGAGAGGGAAGGGAGGGGGGAAAAGGGTTTCACGTGAAGAAACATCGAGTTGACATACATTGAATATAAAATTATTAGTGATGAAAATTTTTATTGCTAATACAATTATTAGTGATGAAAAATTATTTTTATTGTCAATAATTTTTGTCAAAAAAAATTTTTTACTAAAAAAATTTTTTCGCTAAAAGAATTTTATCCAAAAAAATATTAGCGATGAAAACAAATTTTGTCGTTAATAACTGTATTAGCAACAAAAATTTGATTTTCATCATCAATAATTTTCATAAAAAAAAATCTTCCACTAAAAAATAAAAAAATTAGTTACGATGAAAAAGAGGTATTTCATCGTTAATATTATTATTAGCAATAAAAATTTAATTTTTGTCATCAATAATTTTTATCAAAAAAAAAAATTCACTAAAAAAATTTTTTCTCTAAAAAAATTTTACCCAAAAAAATTAATTTTCTTTAATCTAAAATATTTTTAGTCTAAAAAAAATTTTAAAATAATTTTATCAAAAAATTTAATTTTTTATTAATAAAAAAATTATATAAATAGTTAATTTATAATTTTTTTCTTTAAAAAAATTATTTACATAAAAAATAGCTTGGCTATCCTTTGTAATGCATGCTTTTGTAGATCCAAAACATGTTAAAGAGTCTAGTTGATCTTCATATGGTTTTGTTAGGGTTGGTCAATTAAATAGCTTAAAAATTTAGTAATATTTTTTAATGATCGATATAAAGATTTGTCATCTGACAGAGTTTGATTTCTATCTTTGCAGCCATGCTGGTGTAAAGATAAATTTTTTTTGTATATTTTTTTCTCATTATTTTATTTTTCTAGGTTAGGAGGGGCTAATCCCCATCTTTTCTATCCTATAATGATGAGTGGCAATTGATGAACTGATTTTTACAGGTAATCTTCTTGATTTTAAGTATTTTCATAATCTAGTTTTATCTAATTTTTAAAATAATTTTTTATCAATTTATCTATATTTTCTTTTCATTCAGAAGACCAACAGACCACCACATTATCATGTATTGTTGGATGATAGTCATTTTTCTGCTAATACATTGCAAATATTAACTAACAATCTTTGTTACACGTGAGTTAAATTTTAATCATATTCTTATGTTTTGATAGATATCTTATTTGGACTAATTTTTAGGTGATCTACTGGCCTTAGTTTCTATATAGAGTCTGATCTTTTTTATGGAGGATCGATATCAATTGGTAATTCTAAAGATCGGGCTGTTGTGGTATATCATCTGCCACAGATTAAGGACAGCATTCAAGAAGTTATATTTTTTTGTTAAAAATATTATAGGATTTTATTATTATAAGAGATTATTGGCCAATTTTTTTTGGGATGGTTTAGAAGTTTTGATCATTATACAGTTGAAAGTTGATATTTTTTCTGAATCAAATTCGTAGCGTTTAATTTTCTAAGACAGTTTGCTCCTGGATCTTATAAACGGTTGATTCGGTTGTGGGTAAAAAATTTTATTGCATCATCCAATAAAATTTGGATACTAGGAGAATGATTTCTTTTCACTGTCAGAAGTTATTTTTTTAAATTTTCAATTTTTTAAAATAATCGATTATTTTTATATTTTTTAAATTTTTTATTTTTTTTGAAATATGGATGATAAAAATATTTTCATCCTAAATAACATCTATTTACGATGGAAATTACTTTTTATCATAAATATTAAATTATTTACGATGTAATATTTTTATCATAAAAAATCTATAATTTTTATATTTTTTAAATTTCTTATTTTTCAAAATATTGATGATGAAAATATTTTCATTGTAAATAATTGATTATTTACGATAAAAATATTTTTTTATCATAAATAGTCAATTATTTATGATGCTATATTTTCATCACAAATAATCTATATTTCTTATATTTTTTAAATTTCTTATTTTTTTAAAATATTGGTGATAAAAATATTTTTATCTTAAATAATTGACTATTTATAATAAAAAATTATTTTCCATCGCTAACACTAAGTTATTTATGATGTAATATTTTTATCATAAATAATTTATAATTTTTATATTTTTTTAAATTTCTTATTTTTTTTAAAATATTGAAGATAAAAAAATTTTTATCTTAAATAATAGACTATTTATAATGAAAAATTATTTTTTATTACAAACACTAAGCTATTTATAATGAAATATTTTCATCATAAATAATCTATAATTTTTTTTTATTTTTTAAATTTCTTATATTTTTTGAAATATTGGTGATAAAAAGTTTTCATCGTAAATAATTATCTATTTACAATGGAAAGTAATTTTTCATCACAAACATTAATTTATTTATGACGTAATATTTTTATCATAAATAATTTGTAATTTTTATATTTTTTATATTTTTTATTTTTTTCAAGATATTGATGATGAAAATATTTTCATCATAAATAAATGACTAATTATGATAAAAAAATATTTTTCATTATAAACAAAAAATTATTTATGATGCAATATTTTTATCATAAATAATCTATAATTTTTTTTTTTTAATTTTTTATTTTTTTAAAATATTGGTGATGAAAATTTTTCATCATAAATAATTGATTATTTATGATGAAAAATTATTTTTCATTATAAATACTAAATATTTATGATGTAATATGTTCATCATAAATAATTCATAATTTTCATATTTTTTTAAATTT
The DNA here is from genome assembly GCF_000442705.2 of Elaeis guineensis. NCBI lineage: Eukaryota > Viridiplantae > Streptophyta > Magnoliopsida > Arecales > Arecaceae > Elaeis > Elaeis guineensis. Next base: position 34,079,113 of record NC_026002.2, read on the forward strand.
TTTATTTTTTTTGAAATATTTCTGATGAAAATATTTTCATTTTAAATAACATCTATTTATGATGAAAATTATTTTTTATCATAAATACTAAATTATTTATGACATAATATATTCATTATAAATAATTTATAATTTTTATATTTTTTATATTTTTTACTTTTTTTTGAAATATTAGTGATGAAAATATTTTCATCATAAATAATAGATTATTTATGATGAAAAATAATTTTTTATCATAAATATTAATTTATTTATGATGTAATATTTTCATCATAAATAATCTATAATTTTTTTATTTTTTATTTTTTAATTTTTTTAAACATTGGTGATAAAAATTTTTATCATAAATAATTGACTATTTATGATGAAAAATTATTTTTTATCACAAACACTAAATTATTTATAACATAACATTTTCATCATAAATAATCTATAATTTTTAAATTTTTTATTTTTTTAAAATATTGGTGATGAAAATATTTTCATCGTAAATAACATCTATTTATGATGAAAATTAATTTTTATCATAAATACTCAATTATTCATGATATAATATTTTTATCATAAATAATTTATAATTTTTATAATTTTTAATTTTTTTTCAAAATATTGGTGATGAAAATATTTTTATCATAAATAATAGACTATTTATGATGGAAAATAATTTTCATTACAAACATTAAGTTATTTATGATGTAATATTTTTATCATAAATAATCTTTAATTTTTTTATTTTTTAAATTTTTTATTTTTTTTGAAATATTGGTGATAAAAATTTTTCATCATAAGTAATACTTTTTCATCGTAAATACTAAATTATTTATGATATAATATTTTTATCATAAATAATCTATAATTTTTAAATATTTAAAATTTCTTTTTTTTCTAAATATTAGCAATGAAATTTTTTTATCATAAATAATATGTATTTATAATAAAAAATACTTTTTATCATAAATACTCAATTATTTATGATGTAACATTTTCATCATAAATAATCTATAATTTTTAAATTTTTTAAATTTTTATTTTTTTAAATATTAATAATAAAATATTTTCATTGAGAATAAGATTATTATCGATAAAAAAATATTTTTCATCATAAATATTTAAATTATTTATGATGAAAATATTTTTATCATAAATATTTGAAAATTTAAAATTAAAATAAATATTATATTATTTATGATAAAAATATTTGTTGCAAATAATGAGTATTTATGATGAAAATTGTGTTCCATCGCTAATAGCAAACTATTTATGATGAAAAATTATTTTTATCATAAATATTTTATTATTTATAATTAATTTAATTTTTTATCGTAAATAATCTTATTGACGATGAAAATATTTTCATCGTAAATAATTTCATTGTAAAAATATTCTTTTCTTGTAGTGTAGATCTGATCTAGAGAGAGATAAAAAAAATTAAGAAAGAGTTCTTGATTTTTCTTGGTAGTTAGGATCAATCCCCAGAATCCAATAACAGGGCTGCTTCAAGTGATATCAAGTAAAGTGCCCTGATCCAAGTTGAAGAATGAAGCTTGTAAGAGAGTTAGCACCTCGGGGGTTTTAGAGTACTAATTGAGATATCTCTGTGTGGATACGAGTAGAGACTGGATGCTTGCATGGCTCCGATAGCAACCCCAGACATCCGTAGGGTCCAATTCGAGGAAGGAGGAGGAAAAAACGATCAGGTATAATTTCTTTCTTCCTCTTTTATTTTCATGTCTAATTTATAAATTTATTTTTGCATGTTAGACGATCTTAAGGTTGATTAAGATTGAGAATCCACATATTTAGATCAAATTAAAAATTTTAAAATCTACTTCCGCTATGGTTACTGTAATTGTATTGATCTACGCATGTGAATCAGCCAGTTTTTTAACAGTAAGAAGGCTGAAAACTAGGAGTAAAATTTTTTTAAAAAATTAAAATAAAAACTTAAAAATAGTATTTAAATAAGAAAGCTCAAATCTACCATTGAAAAATAAGGCATTGCAAGTTCCTCTACACCTTTAATCATAAAGTGGTTGCAAGCGATTGTCTTTGATGTAACAGACCATCCAAATTTGCCTTGCAACTATAACAACAAGAATAGAAATGCATCACCTCCATCGATCTCTCTCTAGACTTTAGATGCATCTCGCTCAGACAATCATCATAGTCATCATAATATTATTCATTATATTATTAATTTAAATTAATTAAATATTATAAATTTAAAATAAATTTAACTAAATTTAATTAAATATTATTAATTTAATTTAAATATTAAATCTAGTTTAACTAAATCTTATAAATATTAATTTAAAAATATTAAAAAATTAAAATAACAATATTTGGCGATCGCTGTGCAGCCGTCACCGCTGTCAATACTCACCAAATCCACAAAGATGGCACAGAGGCGGCAGGAGACGGCACTATGAGGCAGGAGAAGAAGAGGAAGGAGGAAGGTGAGGGGAAGAAGAGGAAGCCGGCCGGGGCCTCGGGGAGGCTGTCGGGGGCTCGAGGAGGTGGGCCAGGGGCTCAACAAGGCGAGCCAGGGGCTCGGGGCTCGGAGAGGCGGTCGGTGGCTTGGAGAAGTCGGATCCGATGACGAGAGAAAGAGGGGGACTAGAGGCAGCTGGGGAACGTGGATCAGAGGCTCGAGGAGGTGGTCGGAGGCTCGAGGAGGTGGGAGAAGGTCGGGGCTCGTGATCGGGGGCTCGAGGAGGCAGGAGGCGGTCGAGGGCTCGAGGAGGCAGTCGGGAGTTAGGAAAAGCGAGATCCGACGTCGGGGGTTCGAAAAAGTAGGACCCGACGGCTGGGGGCTCAGGGAGGCAGGATCTGACGGTGGTGGAAAGAGAGGGACAGGAGGTGGGGTAAAGAGAGGGGCAGTGGAGGGACCGAAGGTGGGGGAAAGAGAGGGGAAGGGAGAAAGTAAAAAGTCAGAAATTAGGCGGAGGGTGAAATAGGGATAGTATTAGTGATAAAAAATTACCATCGCTATAGCCATCATTAATGTTATTAGCAATCGCAAAACGCCGTCACTAATAAAATTTTCTATTACTACTAAGTTTACTATTAAATTAAAAAAAATTACTAATTATATTAGCGATAGCATGCAATCCGTTGCTAAAGCCATTGTTAATTATTTATTAGCGACCGCTTTTCCGTCGCTAATAACCAATTAAGCCGTTGCTAATAATTTATCTACTTTTAGCAACGGAAAAATTTTTGATTGTAATATTCTATCGGTGAATAGCACTATTAGTGATAATTTTTTTATCATCGCTAATAGCCGTCGCTAATACACGAATTTCTTATAGTGTATTGTCCAAATAAAATTTCTAGATCTGCCACTAGGGAGAGGGGTGGCATAGTTAGACGAGGGTGTGTCGAGGAGAAGCTGTGGGCCGCTCGGGGTGGTGGGAAGGTGGGAGGTGGGGTTGGGGTGGCAGCTGCGGCACGGAGAAGCCCTAGGCTGCACAGGGTGGGGGGGGACCGTAGAGAAGCTGCAGGCTCTCGGAGTTTGGGGGCACAGAAAAGCCATGGGAAGCGCCATGGTGGGGGGGAGGTGAGGCGAGCGACAGGCAGAGGAGCCGCGACGCCGTCGCGGGGGGATAGGGACGGAGGCATGCAGAGGAGCCACGACGCCGGATGGGAAGAGTGGGGGGGGGATAGAGACATGCAGAGGAGCCATGGTGCCTGGTGGGGAGGGGGTTAGGGGGGCATAGAGTGTGCGATTGAGAGGGGAGGCGCTGCGAGCCGCAAGAGAAGCGAGGTGGTGGCGTAGAGGGCACGAGCGAGAGGGAAGGCGGTGCAGGCTGCGAGGAGGGGTTCTTCACGGGCCGCAGGGGGTGGAGGGCATGATCAAGAGTGGAGGCATGGGGGTGGGGAGGGGGTTGGGGTTCTCCATTGGCAGTGGGGGATGGGGGGTGGTGTCACATGGAGGGCCCAATCGGGAGAGGAGGCGGTGCGGGCTGCGGGGAAAGAGGGATGACACAAAAAAAATAGTAATGTATAATATTTTAAATTTTTTTATAATATTTTATTATAAAGGATAATCGAAGCAAAAATTGTGAACGGATATATATGATTCCTACTGCAATTTGCAGCACCCAGTCAGCAGCACTGAACATGAACTCAAACAGTGAGGTTGGAGATTTAAGCTTTGCATGTGTGGAGAGGAGTAGGGACCAAAACATATAATTGATAAAATAAATCTATATCCCATGTCACATATATACAAAATGTTGGGATATACCGACCGGTCCCTCTCACGCCGACTCACCATCGGACCCACCTGACCGGCGCCTGACTCTACCGACTCTACCGATCGATGACTGCCGACACCGTCCAACCGAGTATACGTCGGTTGGGCAAACCCTCTTCGTTCCCGACTGACCGATCCGTGGAGCCCGATATCCGACTCCCACAACATGCCCGACTGACCGTCGGAGGGTCCCTGGGTTTTCACCTGACATTCGACAACCAGACACCGACGTACAGTCGGTCGGCTCCTCCGAACACCGTACGGCTGCTGAGGGCCGCCGCCCTGACAAAGGCATGCGGCGTAGCCGTCCTGGGATATTGTCCCACCTAAGACATGGGTCAACCCTAGTGATTTGACAGCCCCACAGTGATTTGACGGCCCCACGGTGACTCTGACAGCCTCCGATGATTTGACAACTCTCTATTATCTACGCAATTTATTGACGGCACCATGCCACGCTCTATTATAAAATGGGGAAGGCAATAGTGCTGCAGGAGGTCCCTTCGAAACCCTTGGGCTTACTCAACCCTCTCTCTCTCTCTCGCTGAGCTCCTTGATTCTTTTCTACTGTTGCCTAGTCTTCTCTCTGACTTGACCGTCGGAGGGTCCCCACCGGAGTCACCTCCGGTCAGTGCGGACTTCCTTTGCAGGCGCTCGTTCCTTGCGACCAGACGATGAGGGAATTGACCGCAACAGGTTTGGCGCGCCAGGTAGGAGAAGCGACAGGGATCACGACCCCCACAGAATTTGAAACATCCTTTCGAGATGACAAGAACTAGAGCTCAGCGATCGAGGGTCACCAGATCGGCAAGGCACTCTTCCCATCGGGAAGAGGCCTCCCCTCCGCCCTCCATGGCGGAACCTAGCTCTCCGCATCCTGTGGTGATCACGGAGGTGCAGATCGCGGTGATCGTACGGCAGATGACCGTGCTGACGGATGTGGTCAAGAGCCTTCAACAACAACCAACTCGGTTGCCACACTCGCCGGCGGAGCAATCGACGGCACACCCGATGCCCTTCAGGAGCAGCCATCGATGACTGCACCGGTCTCCATCCCCTCCCCAAGAGCAGCCGTCACGGCACTCCCACCAGGGGGAGAAAGGCGGACACAGCATGATGCCCACCGGTCCCGACAACCATCTCCTTCCTAGCTGGAACGAGCAAGGAAGGAGAAGCGGCCGTGGATGCCGTCTGCCTCCCTCTCAGATTCGTCGGGAGACTCCACTCCTAGGGTCTCTCAGCACCGACGGGCCGACGACTACGAACATAGGTTCGAAGAAATCGACCGTCGACTCGTCCAACTGCAGGTGAATGGACAGAAGTCCTCGAACGACGTTGATTTTCAGACCGCCCAATCTCTCTCCTAACTCATACTCGACGAACCAATCTCCAGTCGATTCAAGATGCCACATGTGGAGCCTTACGATGGCTCTACCGACCCTGTCAACCATCTAGAGAGCTACAAGGCTCTCATGACGATCCAAGGGGCGATCGATGCCCTTCTCTACATCGGCTTCCCCGCCACACTTCGCAAGGCTGTCAGGGCCTGGTACTCCGACCTCCGCTCAGGAAGCATTCACTCTTTTGGGCAGCTTGAGCACTCTTTCGTGGCCCACTTCAGCACTAGCCGGAAGCCCCCACGGACCTCCGACAGCCTTTTTTCTCACAAGCAGGGAGAAAATGAGATGCTCCGATACTTCGTGACGCGATTCAATGCGGCCACGCTCGAGGTTAGAGACCTCAACGAAGACATGGCTATCTCAGCCATGAAGAGGGGGCTAAGGGGGTCTCGATTTACATACTCCCTGGACAAGACCCTCCCCCGAACATACGCCAAACTACTGGAGCACGCGTATAAATACATGTGCGCAGATGAGGGAGCTTCTGACCGATGCCTGACTGAGATCAAGGGCCCCAGGGAGAAGCGAAGGAAAGTTTGGGGTCCTGTCGAGCCTAGCAGGCCTCCGACCAACAGACATGTCTCACCCGAACGATGGAGCCCGAGATCACCTCGACGGTGGAGTCCGAGGCCGACACATCCCAGGTATGATTCCTATACCCCTCTCTCTGCTCCTCGTGTGCAGATTTTGATGGAGATCGAAGGGGAAGAATATCTGCAACGGCCTCCACCTTTGAAGGCAAAGGGCCTCGACCGATGAAAGTACTGCCGATTTCATCAGGGCCACGACCACAACACGGAGCAGTGCATCCAGCTCAAAGATGAGATTGAGGCCCTCATACGATGAGGGAACCTCGGCAAATTTTGACGGAGCCCACCGACTCGACCCGTCCCCGACCGACGATCCCAACCGACTGAGGAAGCGACGAACAACCAACCAACAGTCGGGGTCATCAACATGATCTCCAAATGAGCGGATCGGGGGATGACTGCTACAGGAGAGTCGATGAAAAAGCTACGCCTGGATAATGTAATTACCTTTACGGATGAAGATGCTCAGGGAATCCAAACTCTCCATGATGATGCTGTTGTTGTCTCGGTAACAATAGTTAATTATGATGTAAAAAAAATTCTCGTCGATAATGAAAGTTCGACCAATATTTTGTTTTATTCGACTTTCTCCCGAATGCGACTGTCAGCTGATCGGCTTGAAAGAGTCTCCACGCCCCTGGTGGGTTTCGCTGGGGAAGCCGTCACGGTGGAAGGAGAAATTACTCTTCCTATGACAACCGAAACTGAACCACAACAAAGCACCACCCACTTAACTTTCACAATCGTCCAAGTATCTTCGACTTACAACGCCATACTTGGAAGACCCGGACTAAATGCCTTCAGAGCGATAGTCTCAACGTATCATCTGCTGGTCCGGTTTCCGACTAAAAACAGAGTTGGAGAAATGCGCGGGGACCAACAACTCACCCGGCGATGCTTCCAAATCTCGACTCGGGGCGATGCACGGGAGGATTCCCTACCGATCGACAAGTTAGATCAACGAGAAGAGCAGGAACCGGGTGAACCAGCCGAGCAGCTAGTTTTCATCCCGATAACAAAAAATCCCGAATGGGTGGTCAAGGTCGGATCGCAATTATCCGACCCAGGGCGACGGCAGCTCATAGAGCTGTTGAAAGCCAATGCCGACGTATTCGCTTGGTCGGCAGTGGATATGTCCGGCATCCCCCCGAAAACAATGACTCACCGACTCAACATCAACCCTGGCATGCGGCCGGTGAGGCAGAAGAAGCGATCTTTTGCTCCCGAAAGGCAGAAGGCCATCGACGAAGAAGTGGACAAGCTACTCGAGGCGGGCTTCAACAGAGAGACCACGTATCCTGATTGGCTCGCCAATGTCGTCATGGTAAAGAAAGCCAACAGAAAGTGGAGGATCTGCATCGACTACACCGACTTGAATCGGGCCTACCCGAAGGACAGCTTTTCACTTCCGAAGATCGACCAGCTGGTGGACGCGACGTCCGACTATCGATTGTTTAGCTTCATGGACGCCTTCACTGGATACAACCAGATCCGGATGGTGCCCGAGGATGAGGAGCATATGGCTTTCGTGACCGCCTAGGGCCTATACTGCTACAGAGTAATGCCCTTCGGTCTGAAGAACGTCGGGGCTACCTACCAGCGACTCGTCAATAAGGTCTTCAAAGACCAAATTGGGCACAACATGGAGGTGTACGTGGATGACATACTGGTGAAGAGTGCACAAACCTCAGACCACGTGCAAGATCTCGAAGAAACCTTCCGCACTCTACGACGACATCGGATGAAGCTGAACCCAACTAAGTGCGCCTTCGGAGTGACCTCGGGAAAGTTCCTCGGGTTCCTCGTTTCGCAACGAGGAATCCAGGCCAACCCCAAAAAGATTAAAGCAATCGTCGACATGTGGCATCCAGACACCAAAAAAGAGGTGCAGCAGCTCAACGAAAGAATCATCACGCTCAGCCGATTCATTTCTCGGTCGGTCGAGAGATGCCTCCCGTTCTTCAAAACCCTGAGACAAGCAAAGCACTTCTCTTGGCCAGACGAGTACCGATGGGCCTTCGAGGAACTGAAGAAATATTTGACTTCTCCGCCCCTGCTTGTGAGGCCGGAGGTCAGGGAAACGCTGTATCTTTACTTGGCTACCTCCCTAGAGGCAGTTAGCTCGGTGCTCGTCCGAGAGAACAAGAGTCGAGTTCACCAGTCAATATATTATATCAGCAAAGTGCTCCACGAAGCTGAAACTCGATACTCGAAGGTAGAGAAAATGATATTTGCCCTGGTTATTTCAGCACAGCGACTCCGTCCGTACTTCCAGACGTACGCTATCGTGGTTCTCACCGACCAACCCTTGAGAGCGATCCTGCACCGCCCCGACACATCAGGACGGTTGGCAAAGTGGGCTGTGAGACTGAGCGAGTTCGACATTCAGTATCGATCGTGACCTGCTCTGAAAGTCCAGGTTCTGGCCGACTTTATCGCGGAGTGCCCGACGACCGACCGAGCGTCGGAAGATGGGAGCCCCAAAGAGGCTGGAACCTCCGAATATGACCCCGATTCAACCTGGGTGTTGCACATCGACGGAGCTTCCAATGCTCGAGGGAGCGGGGCTGGGTTCCTACTAACCAACTCAGAGGGAGTGGTCACTGAGTACGCCCTCCGATTCGATTTTAAAACCTCCAACAATCAAGCCGAGTATGAGGCACTCCTCGCTGGCTTGAGGACGGCGAAAGAGCTTGGGATCGACAGCCTCAGAGTCTTCTCTGACTCCCAGCTGATCGTAGGAAGTTAAAGGTGACTTTGAGGCGTAAGACCCGACCATGGTAAAATATCTCCAGAAGGTGAGAGATCTCGTGACATACCTCAAGTATTTCAAGATCTCCCACATTCCCAGGATGGAGAACGCTCGGGCCGATGCACTCTCCAGGCTTGCGACATCGGCCTACGATGCTTTGGGTCAGACATTTATGGAGAGCCTCGAGCAGTCGAGCATCGACAAGGCTGAGAAGGTGCTACAACTAACGACTGAACCAAGCTGGATGGATCCGATCATAGATATTTGATCGATGGAACCAACCCTGAAGACCCCACGGAAGCCAAACGACTCTGATGGACGGCCTCCCAATACGTGATAATAGACGGCCGACTCTACAAAAGATCGTTCTCCCTTCCCCTGCTCAGGTGTTTGGGACCGACTGACGTGGACTATGTGCTCAGAGAAGTGCATTAAGGGATCTGCGGAAATCACCTGGAGGGCAAATCCTTGGCCTACAAAGTCCTACGACAGGGTTACTACTGGCCTACTATGAGGAAGGACGCGGCTGAGTTGGTTCAGAGGTGCGAGTCATGCCAGAGGACGCCAACATACAACACCGACTAGCCAGCCAAATCACTCCTATTGTTGCCCCGTGGTCCTTCGTCCAGTGGAGGATCGACATACTCGATCCTTTCCCTCCGACGTCCGGCCAAAGGAAGTTCATAGTCGTCGTAATTGACTACTTCACTAAATGAATGGAAGTCGAATCTCTGGCGCAGATCACTGAGTGAAAAATGAAAGACTTCATCCAGAAGTCTATCATCGTCAGATTTGGACTACCACATACCATCATCACCGATAATGGATGATAATTCGACAACCAAAATTTTCGAAAGTTCTGTGCGATATTTCATATCACGCACCGGCTGACCACGATCGGGCACCCACAGTCCAATGGCGAAGTCGAAGTGACCAACCGGACTATTCTACATGGACTAAAGACCCGACTGAATGAAGCCAAAGACCTCTGGATCGAAGAATTGAATTCCATCCTGTGGACGTATCGAACGACGCCCAGTGTTCCAATCGGGGAATCTCTCTTCAACTTGGCCTACGGAACGGAAGCAATGATCCCGCTGGAGATCGGGCTTCCGTCGATCAGAGTCGAGCAGTATCGTGAGCTGGACAACTCCGAGTGCCGGAGAGCCGACTTGGACCTTTTGCCCGAACTTCGATGCGAGGCACAGTTCCGTATGGCTTCCTATCGACAAAAGGTGGCCCGGTACTACAATGCTAGAGTTAAGCCGAAGCTTTTCCGACCCAGAGACCTGGTCTTAAGGAAGGCGGAGGTCTCGAAGCCCCTGGACCAGGAAAAGTTATCTCCGAACTGGGAAGGACCCTACAAGATATCCGACACCTACCGACCGGGAGCCTACCGACTGGAGACCCTAGAAGGGACGGTCATCCCCCAGACTTGGAATGCCGACAATCTGAGGTTGTACTACCAGTGAACTTTGTATCCCCTCGTCTGGAATACAAATTCAGTTTCAAAACTTCGGAGTCCGGAATCTCGACTCTTCGACTGTGGATCGGCGCTCGTCAGAAGTACGAGCCCCAACGCCCCGACTTGGGCCCAACGTTCCATTGGGAATCAACAGCCCGATCGCCAATGACACATCGGACACTTACGAGGACCAATATATCCGCAACGACGGGAGTCACACTCCTTCTACAGTCAAACTCTCGGGCAAAACGATCGGCTAACTTACCGACTTGCCCCCGACCAAGAAAGGCAAAGCGCCAATGCGACCGATGTCGCATTCGCAACTTACCGACCAGGTCCCGATCGATCGAAGGATATTCGGCTTACCACCGTTTATCACACACTGCAACGTATGTACCCGACCAAAGTCTGGATAATGAAAACTCGACTTGTCATCATTTTCCCGACTGAACACGTCAGACACCATTCGACTGAATGCATCGGACGACATTCGACTATCGGATCCTACGGAATGATCGGGTCATCGAGCTATGTCCGGAGGTCGGTTGACCTTCGACTCGACGAACACGCCTGACTCACGTTTGGGCGACAGGCATTTGACTTAAGCCCTCGACAGTCGGGTCATACGACAGTCGAAGGGCTGATCTAAAGTCGGAGTTCGCTCTGCCTTTGCCATGGCGTGCGCTACCGACTATTCTGGTTTGTTACTTGAGATCCTACCGAATATCCTAACTAGTACGTTGGGCTTATGACTTATGCATTCGAAAGCATTTCGACGAGTCACACAAGACACATCCCAGGATACATAGAGACAGAGAAAAAGTTGGAGCTAAAAAGATTTTGGTTTCATTGAAGCTCGAGCCAAGTTTACAAAATTAGGCCGAAGCCCGATTACAAGTATACCAAACAAAAGTAAAAACAAAAGACCGACTAATCATCGGAGTCGGCTTCTTCCACCGGGAGAAAACCGGGGGCGATCGACGCGTCCGCTCGGATTGGGGTGGCTTCAGGGGTCAGAGCCGCTTTCGGGGTCAGAGCCATTTGGCCTTCGGCAGCCTGGTCTGCGTCGGCCTCCACCATGGTGGTGAGATCTCCCGATGGCTGGTCGGCCATCTCTCCCTCGGCTTGGGCCTCCGATGCTGGCGGGACGATGCTACCGAGGTCGAGCTCTGGATACAAGCTCCGGATGGCTTCCCGAGCATCCTCGTACCCCACACGGTACGAGAGGAAGCCGCTTTCTAGAAGCTCTTCCCGGTATTCCTCGGAGTCATGAAAGTCCTCCACGGCCTGACCCATGGCTTCTTTCGTCGACTCCGCCTCCGCCCTTGCTATGTCCGCGTTAGCCTGAGCGGTGGACAGGTTCTCTTCAGCCTTGGCGAGGTTCCCTAAGCTTATTCGGAGCTGCTCACATTCGGCCTTGAGTTCCTTGGGGAAGTCGTCCCGCTCACGACGGAGCCAGTGAACGGTGCAGGACTTCTGCTTGGCGTCATCTCGGGCCGACTGCAGCTCGATCCCCGAAGCGGCCAGAGCACCGGTGAGTCGGGAGACCTCCTCGGAGAGGCAGGAGATCTCCCCCTCAAGCCGGGCCTCTCGATCGACCGACTGCTGCAGTTGGTCGACCAACACCGCCTTGTCGGCCTCGACAGCCATGGCCTTGTCTTTCTAGGCCGCCCGGAGATCGTCAAATCTTCGATATCCGACCTCCAGCTCGGATATATTATAAATCAGCTGCAAACCACAAAGTCGACCGTCAGAAGACCAGACTTATGAAAACGACAACAAAAATGAAAAGAAAAGAGACTTACCCGGATCATGGTCAGGTAGAAAGAGGATAGCATGTCAAACACCCGCTGATTCTTCATGACCTCGATATCAGTCGGGAGGATGACCGCCTAACATAGCCTCCTGGCCAAGTCGTGGTTGGCCAGGGCCGACGCCCCTTCGGGAAACAGGGAGTCGGTCGATGCTCCGCCACCGGCCGACCTCCTGTCGTCGTCGGGTGCCATCAGGGCCTTCCCTCGTGCGGACACCCAGGCCCTGACGTCGGAAAGGGAGGGCATGCTTGAGCACGACTGGGTCCCTCCCGAAGGCGCGGCAGCCGCCGACGCAGGTTGTTCGGGCTCGTGCACCTCTACCCGAACTTCTTCCACCGGCTGAGCAACCGACACACCCTCGAATGATTCTTCGACCGCCCGTCCCTAGGGCGAGACTGCTCCCTCGGCCGATGGTTCCTCGGATGGGACTTCAGTCGGCACTGTTGGCACCGACAGTGCAATGATCGGCTCTCGATCCGACGCCCGTTCGGAAACAAACTCCGTCCCCGCCGTCGGAGCTACCTGAGGCCTCTTGGGAGGCCACGATGGTTCGGGCCCTTGTGCCGGCCTCTTCCGCGCCACATATTGCCGAACATCGGCTGCCGTCAATCTCATCCTCGGCGGCATATCTGCAACGGCAACAGAAGATCAGCATCAAAAAAAAAACACACCTAGGTGAGGAACCGGGCTGAGACCGACGTCGTACAGGGCCTGCTCGGTGACGAGCTCCCTCTGCTTCGGCACCGAGATGTCCTTTAGATGGTGGAAGTGTTCTCGATCCCCGGCCTCCACCCGAGTGTTCTCGTTTGGTTGGGTTTGGTGGTCCCCCCAGCGGGAGGGGAACCCCCAAGGAACGGAAGAAGAGACAAAGAAGAACTGGTTCTTCCATCCATGAATCAACGACGGAAGACCAGTGATAAAGGAGAGATCCTTCCGAGGGTTGAAATACCACCACCCTCGGGCTTTAGGGTGGAGTCGGAGAACAAAGAAAGCTCGGAAGAGCGAAAGGCGAGGATTGGTCGGCAAAAACTGACACAACAGAGCAAAGCTGACTACCAGCCGGACTGAGTTCGGTGCAAGCTGCGCCGGACACAGCCCGTAGTAGTCCAGCATGTTCCAGACGAACTTCGGAACCGAAAAGCAAAGACCGACCTGGAGGTCCTCGACGTAGAAGGCCACCTGGCCCACAGGCGGGTTGTTAACCCGACCATCGGCTCCAGAAGCGAACAACTGAAATTGCTCCGGGATGCAGTACTGCTCCCGGAGCCGATCAATGTTCGGCCCCGAAAGTGAAGAGACCTCCACCTCCGAGGTCGACCAAAAATCATCAGTCGGATTCTCCGACCGACTTCCTCGTGGAGATGTTCTAGCCATTATACTGGAACAGAAGTCAAAGAATGAGAAGAAGAAGGAAGAGAACTATGAGGAAGCGAGGAAGAAGACAAAGGACAACGATGAAGGCTCCTAGGGAAAAAGACTTTCTAAGGGAGGACACGGAGACGATTACCTGAGGCAAGGGACCACACGGCCAGGATCTCGACAGCAAGTTTGAAAAGTAAAAATCCGGATGCAGGTGACTCTGTATATATAGTGCCCCCCGACGGCTGAGATGAAAGCACGATCAGCGAGGATCTCCCAGATCGTGACACATGGCGACATCTAGACCCTCCTTCGGCCCGACGGTTCGACGCACCTGCCCTCGGATCAAGCCACGTCACCTCCATCCGCTTGAGCGGATCCGGCCCAATGGCCCCCTGCCACACGGCGGAAAAGCCGTGGCAGTTCGCATTCCCGAAGAGATGGCGAAAACGGCGGTTTCCATTCCCGATAGGATGCCTGACACCGACGAGACGCCTGATACCGACGAGACGTCTTACACCGACGGGACGTCTGACACCGACGAGTCGCCTGACATCCGTAAGACGTCTGGCATCAGATCGAACGATGATATGGTCGTCAGAGTCGGAGCATAATACGATGGATATCCACTCCTTTCGCCCGACGCCGCCGCCCCATGCGAGGGCGTTGGCCAGCACGCCATCCGACTTAGGAGTGGGGGGGCAACTGTTGGGATATACCGACCGGTCTCTCTCACGCCGACTCACCATCGGGCCCGCCTGACCGATGCCCGACTCTACCGACTCTACCGACCGACGATTGCCGACACTGTCCGATCGAGTATACGTCGGTCAGGCAGACCCTCTCCATTCCCGACTGACCGACCCGCGGAGCCCGATATCCGACTCTCGCAACATGCCCGACTGACCGTCGGAGGGTCCCTGAGTTTTCACCCTACATTCCACAACCAGATGCCGACGTACAGTCGGTCGGCTCCTCCGAACACCATACGGCTGCTGAGGGCCGCCGCCCTGACAAAGGCATGCGGCGTAGCCGCCCTGGGATATTGTCCCACTTAAGACATGGGTCAACCCTAGTGATTTGATAGCCCCACGGCGATTTGACGGCCCCACGGTGACTTTGACAGCCTCCGACGATTTGACAACTCTTCATTGTCTGCACCATTAATGATGGCGCCATGCCGTGCTCTACTATAAAACGGGGAAGGCAATAGTGCTGCGGAGGTCCCTTCAAAACTCTTGGGCTTACTCTACCCTCTCTCTCTTTTGCTGAGCTCCTTGATTCTTTTCTACTGTTGCCTAGTCTCCTCTCTGACTTGACCGTCGGAGGGTCCCCGCCAGAGTCACCTCCGATCAGTGCGGACTTCCTTTGCAGGCGCGTGTTCCCGGTGACCAGACGACGAGAGGATTGGCCGCAACACAAAGAACAAAAGGATGGAGAGACCAGGGAGACGGAGGTAGATTGACCTGTATCTCTTCGATCATCCAACGCCTGCTTAGATTCTCCTTGTCTCCCCTCTTCAAATGCCTCACATGCTCTTGCATCCGGCATAGCTAAAAAAGCTCATAGAGTATTAAAAAGATAAAAATATGGAACAGAAGTTCTCAAATAGAAAAGAAATCCAAGATTAAATACTAGATAATTAATACTGCACTTGAATCTCCCCGATCGTTCCAACATGAGAAAACGAAAACAGAACCACAACCTCACGACAATATAGAATGGACAAAATCTTAGCTTATATAAGAAGACCTACTTCGGTTACTGCCTTCCATTACCAATCGTACAACCCAAATGAGAAGCAGGAGCCATTCCTAGATTCAAGTACACCGCCCTTGAATTCAAACTAAGGCTAACCATACTGCTGTCAGTGTCCGTGGAATTATTGGCAATCATTTTCTTCTGTACTCAATTGACTGGTGGATGGCTGTGTTAAGATTGCTTCCACCGCTTGCACCGCCTCCAGTAGCGGAGGCGGTGGTGGCAGCAGCAGCCGCCTCCTGTTCCCGGGATATAACCAACGCAGCTGACTGGACTAGTTCGAGGCACAGCCTGAGCTTGTTGGGCTCAATGTGGGACAGCCCCGGGACTGCTCCTTTGAAGAGGAAGTCAGAGGTCAGGTTGCGGAGTTTGTCGAGCGGGGATACACCATCAATGGTCCTGACGTTCGGATCAGCATGGTGGTCGAGGAGAACCGACACCATGTCGGGATTCACCATCTCGGCTGCAATGTGCAAGGGTGTCTTCCCGACAGGCCCCGCCTGGCGGTTGACGTCGGCTGCTCCGAACTCGAGCAGGGCCTTCACGACCTCGCGGCTGCAGTTTTGTACGGCATAGTGGATGGCGAGGGCATTGTCGAGGTCGAGACCGTCCCCCATCACCATCAGCTTGACGAGGTCGATGTCGGATGAGTCGAGAGCACGACGCATTCGGTGGATCTTGAGGTGGTCGTCGCGCCCAGCTGGGGAAGCTGCTGGGAAGTAGTGGTGGGTGGGGTGGGAGTGGTGGGTCAGGAGGGAGTGGCGGCCGGGCTTGAGGCGGAGCTCTTCAATCGTGGCGACGATTTCGATGGGGAGATGCTTGCCGAGGACCTCCGGCGGGAGGCCCGAATCGGCGATGAGGTGGGAGCAGGTGGTCCAGAGCTGGTGCATGTCCTGGTTGTGTGAGGCCGTGAGGACCTTCATCACATCCTTGATGGATGCTTTCTCCATTATGCTCTCCAATTGCTTCTGCACCCAAAGATCAATGAAGAGAACGAAACAGGATACATTGTAGTTAGGGTGGTGAGAGGAAGAATCCTAGGTTTTTACTTTGCTTAAAATATAGAAGGAAAATGCAGAAGTTGGTGAAAGGGATGGAGAGAGTGAGAGGGGAGAGATATAGTCACCCAATTCAAGAACTTCGGATTGATGAAGAAGAGGACACAACAGGAAAGCGAAAAGCAAAATGAAAACCCTAAGTTGGAGCTGAGATGTGATGTAAGAGCAAGGATAGTGACAAAAATGGAAATGGCCCAGCTATTGAAAACTGACAGAGTATCAAATATCACCACAAGAAGCAACCTCCCTTTAGGGAGAGAGTCTCATAACTCATTCTCGGAGAAAGGAAGGAGGAGAACAGAAATTTCTGACTGCACCTTAACAAACCAAGCCGCTCCATGGATAATTGACTGATGCTAATGATGAGAAGCCCAAGCGTTCCCCATTTAATACACTTCAACCAGTCCCATGATAATATAAGTAGAAAAGATTTTTTTTTTTTTTGGGGTTGGGGGTGGGGGGTAGGTGGGGGAGGGGGTGGTTTGGAGGGTGGACCTGGGTGATCAAGGCAAGCTCCTGGGCACCGAAGGCCCGGGCGGTGGCTATGGTGTTCAGCGCGAGATCGATGGCGGAGGTGCAATGGGTGTGGCCGCAGCCACGATCGCTGCAATCAGGGCGGGGCTCGTTCTTCGGCGGCACGACAGTCACCTGCCCACTGTAGAGGAACTGGAGCAGCAGGAGGAACGCCTCGTAGCCCACCGAATTCAGCGGGATCACCATCTCGGCGTTCACACCCACCCTCCCCGTGGCCGGCCCAGAGGGGGAGCGAGGGCTAAGCTGGTGGTGGTGGTCGTGGCGGTTAAGGTCTAGCAGGTTGATCCCCGGCGGGGGGTCGGGGCTGCAAAAGAGGCGATGGAAGAAGAGGTTGCGCGCGGCGAGGACGCAGCGGTGCGCGTGGACGAGGCGGCCGTCAACGCTGAATGCGACGTCGCTGAATGCCTGACCATTGGTGAGGAGATTGAGGTAGTCCACAGAGAGGGATTTGAGGGACTCCTCCGAGCTCATCTTACTGTTAGCGATGAGCTAGCTATAGCGCCCTTGTTTTAGGAGGAATGGATTAGAGTTGGGAGATATAAAGAGAAATCTGAGGGAGAGGAGACGTGGAGGAGATGCGTGAGAGTTCTCTCTCTCTCATGACCTCGTTTCTTTCCACAGTGCTGGTATCATCCACCACCAGCTGTGATTGATGGAGTCTGGTGGGCTGGAGATTTTCTCGTTTTCTCTTTTTTAATTTTCTTTTGTTGTTTTAGGGGACTGTAGGGTGCTTAAACTAGCGGCAGTGTGACGCAGGCAAAGTGGGGGCCACCGTGAAAGAGGGAGATGTGTGTGTGCCGGAGAGAAGGTAAGAGACTGGGGACCTCAGAGGTGCGTGAATGTACTATTGCTGCATATACGGCAAAAGATGTCGTCCATGAACAATTTACGTAATTCGACTCTTCTTCTATATATTGCAGGAAACTAACATTTTATACGGCAGTGGAATAATTGGACAGTATTTACGCTTATCAAAATAAGTGGCGGTCTACTGTAAGACTGGAGGATTAAAAGAAAAAAAAAAATAATATATATATATATATATATATATATATAGAACCATAACTAATAGCTAGTACGGTAGAAACAAAAGAAGAGCTTAAGTTTGTTGAACGATATTCTGCTATTATATGTTTCATTAATTATTGGTCTATTTATACATATGTGGAATAAAAATAATTAGAATAAATTATAAAATTTTTTCTTAGATTAGATCGAAATTACACTCATACCTAGTACTTTGAAAAATCTACACCGACAACTTTGACGTTTATGAAAGCCTACAGTTTAATCCAGATCGTTAAAAAACCCATTAACGATGATTGGGACTCAGCTGCCATGTAATAATTTTTTTCTAAAATGATCTAATTGCCCTTTAGTGGAGAAAATAAAATCCTCCAGTAGAAAACCCTCCTTCTCCTTCTCTAAAAGCCCTCATCTTGCTCCCGACGAGGACAGCTTCTTTTTCTGCTGCGATTAGGCGACGACGGCCTCCTTCTCCGGTGTACCTCCGCTCTCCAGCTCTAAGCGACAACGATAGCCTCTAGCTCTAGGCAAGAACATCCTCCCAAGCCACGCACCTTCAAGATTCTCCCCTCCTACCCTCTCCATCTATGAGGACTGTCTGACTTTTTATTTTTCATTTAGATGTTCTCTCATATTTTTTGGAAGGATGATTTAGCTTGCTTTACAAGAGATAGGCACAATGCAGTAGAGGTCAGGGATTTGTTAATACTCTGCTCAACAAAATTCTCATTGCTGCTCCTAAACATGTTGCAATCACTGGCAACTGATTTCAAGTAATGGAAAAGATTTATTTGAACTGACAATGGCATTCTTCAATTATAGTTCATTTTGGACAACTTTAGCTTTATGCATCTGTCTTGTGTGTGTCTGGATCTAGTAAGATAGTAGTCAGCATTTGAATCTAAATAAATGTAACTGATTGAATCTTTATTTTTATCTGTGCAGAATGCTCTAATATCCTAAGTGAGTGCAAATTCTCAGAATAGCCTAGCTTGGCTTGAGTATTCTAATAAGAAGTGCTATTGTGGTCGCATGGCTTCAATAAAAGTTTCAGCTTCTCAAAAGAATCCAAATAGGTTGTATTATAGTTGCGAAAAATATCGCTTTATGGATTGGTGTTTGCCTACAAATGATCAATCAAGAACTCACTCATCGATATCGTTTGATGATTCGCTTCGAGATATAAGAAGAGAAATTAATGAGTTAAGAATGGACTCCAAAAAATTGCATTGCAAAATTAAAGAACTATGTGAGAGTAGTGCTATAATAAACAGACTGTTAGTTGGAATGATAACACTACTTATTTTTGCAGTTGTGTTTATGTTTAAGTGACCTATCATAATTTGGAAAAACTTATAATGATAATGAATGTTGGACTTAAATTTGTGTGGCATGATTTTAGCTTCAATGTAATGAAGTGTGAAAGCTAACAAGGTTGTGGCTGTTTTATAGCTCTTGCAAGTTTGTTTTGTTTCTATAAAAGCTCTAAATCAGACATGGTCTCTTGTCTATCTTTAAAGCTAGTTGCTGTGATCAAAATGAATACAAGCATAAGAATAGGACACTCTATAATTAAAATATAGAGCATCAAAACCACTATATGAATAGGACACTCTGTAATTGAAACTCTGTAAGCATCAAAACCAAATCAGGCAAGGGAACCAAGTATAAAGCTCAGGAAATCTAACATGAACAATTACATACTCTGCTGAACAAGAACATAACATGAACCTGAATTTGAAGCTGAACAGTTACATAACATCCTTGATTGTTTCAGTTACATAATATGAAATCTAACATGATCAGTTACATAGTCTGCGGAACAGTTACATAATACTTAATTATTTCAGACCATAACATGAACATGAACTTGAATCAACAGGAACCAACAACTAAATAAGCCTGTGCAATATATTTTTAACAAACTAAAGCACACTATTTAACATATAACACAACATATTTCATAGCATATGTATCGAAATTCTGAAATATTATACTATATTGAAG
This sequence comes from Elaeis guineensis, assembly GCF_000442705.2. Taxonomy (NCBI): domain Eukaryota; kingdom Viridiplantae; phylum Streptophyta; class Magnoliopsida; order Arecales; family Arecaceae; genus Elaeis; species Elaeis guineensis. The sequence goes on from NC_026002.2 coordinate 34,099,137, forward strand.
ATAAAAAGTGTTTAGCATCAACAACAGTAGTGGCAATCATAGTCAAACCCCAGTCATTATACAGAAATATAAAGGCTGATCACATTTTCCAATTCGGTGATTAACAAATACAAAGTACTGTCATCACAAACAACCCACAAGACGTCAAAAGACTTGTCTATCTTTTACAAGCAAAATGACAAAAAAAAGCTAGGAACCCAATAGTGTAATTTAACATCATCCAATGCTACTTTGCTGGCTATGCAATAAATCTGCACCCCTCCCTCCTGAAGCATATCTGACACTTCGACCATCCTCTCAAGGCCTCCTCTTCTGCCAACTGTAGCTCTTGAAATAGATAAACTAGCTGATGTAGATCCTCCTCTTGAAGAACTAGCTAAAGTAGATCCTTCTCTTGAAAAATCAGTTGAAGCAGATCCTCCTCTTAAAGAACCAAATGAAGCAGATCCTCCTCTTATCAGCAAAAATCACAAGAAAATAAGGTAAATAACTTGAAATATCATAAGAAAATAAAGTAGGTATCTTTTTTTGCTACTGAAGCACGCTAACAAGTCCTCCTATTATGGCCAAATCCTTTGCAATTATCACACCTAACGATGGTTGACCTCTTCCTCGCACTAGCACCACCTTCTTCCCTTCTTCTATTTTTTCTTGGCCTTTCGGATAGTTTTTTGAGAGGAGGAGGTTGCAAATTCTCATCATCATTTCTTGGATCAAGGTTTCCATCAGGTAATGGATGAATCATTGAGCTATAAGCATTTAAGTATTTTGCAACTGTATAACAATCATCACATAATTCATTTAAATTCTTTCTTGCATAACTAACACATAGTACAGTATGTTTACATGGCATTCCATTGATCTCCCAATCACCACAAGTACAAGTCCTTTTACTCAAATTCACCACAAATTTCCTACCTCCTTCTAGCATTTGAAACTCTTGGTTGCTTGCTGCTATCAATTTACAGATTTGGGAGGCTTGTATGTTTTTATCTAACCTATGCCTAGCATATGGAGTTAATTTGCCTTTCCAAGTACATCCCTTAGCATATCTCTTTTGTAACCTGCTCATCAACTTCAACCGCATATTTTCAAGCAACCCAAGAATGGGCTTGCTTCTAAACTTACCCACCCATTGCTTGAAAGATTCATACATATTATCTATAATATGCTCACTTCGAGCTTCCGGATAAAACGAATACCTTGCCCACATTGATAGTGGTATCTTCATCATGTATGCATGAGCATCGATATTGTGCTCCTTCATTTTTTTCATTGCATCATCAAAGTACTTCTGATCATATGATTTCACTGCATTCCAAAAGTCAAACTGTAGCAATAACCTAAGAAATTTTGCCCTAAAATTATTATAAAAATGTCTAGCACAGAATCGATGACTAGCATATAGAAATATTTCTGAAACTACGTCAACCAAACCCTACACATACATTACATGAATTGAACTAAAAAATAAACCAAATTGATTATATACATTAATATGAAAGCTCAAAAAATATAAAGAAAATGATTAAATCATATATTTTGCTTATGAGACATTATAATTAATGGGCTATCTACTGTGCCAACACCAATGCAAACGAATAGATGCTTCAGAAAGAACTTCCAATTATCCTTTCACTCCATCTCCATCATAGCAAAAGTCACAGGGAATAATCTTTTATTTTCATTAATGGAAACTGTACAAAGTAGTACCCACCAAAGGCCTCCCTTAGATGACATCCATCCAACCCTAAGAAGGGTCTGCAACTCTTTTTCATTGCATCAAAGCATATAAATATCCTTTTAAATATTGAGAGCTGTTTGGACTGCACAGACCTTTCATATAACTATATTTTTACTACTAAAATAGGATTCTTTGTTTGAAGTAGTTCAGCATACCTCGGCAACTTAGAATAGGACTCACTATGCTTTCCCTTAACCCCCTCATGTGCTTTTCTTTTTGCTCTATACAACTGCATCATGTGAGGCTCAACGCCATACTTTTCAGCCAAAATTTGATATATCAGCTCATAACTCATTTGTGGATCTGTCTTTAAGTGATGCTCTAATACTTTAGCTATCCATTTAGAGTTTGCATTGTTATTCTTCATAGGCTTCACACATGTATGCTGCCCTTGTAAACTTTTTATCATGAAAGTTTTACTATCATGAGTAATGGATGCATGAATTCTCTAATTACATTCTTGATTTAAGTAATGAGCAGTGACTCTTTCAGGTTCATTTTTCATTCTCTTAAGCTCATACCCACTCAAAACTGTATAATCTCTCAATGTATTTCTAAATTCATTCATATATATAAATAGCTATCCTTTCTTAAATACAATTTGCCCTCCCTCTGCAACCTTAAATGGTTTCGAGCCCTTTATTTCTAGTAAGGAGAAGTTTCTTTTTCTTATCTTACAACTAGGCTCCTGATCACTAAAGGGTTCGACTGATTCTATAGAGTTCACATCATCCAACAGTTCATCACTACCTTCATCCTCAGATTTCTCATCATCATCCCCATCAGTTGAATCATTCCCATCCCCATCATTTGACTCTCCCTCCATCCAATCAGTATTATCTGAATCAGAAAAAAGATAAACCTCCTCTGTTAATTCAGGCACATCATCATCTTTTCTGCCCTCAACTTTTACTCCTACTTCACCTTCAACCATTTCTCCTATCACATTTCCTCCCACATCCCCTCTCACATCCCCACCCACATCCCCTTCAGCTTCATCTTGAACTTTATCCTCACTTACATCCCATCCAAAAGGCATGACTATAGAAGAAGCTGAATTATTAATATTATCTTCAACAAACAATTGTATCTTCTCAACTCCTTGATGTGTACTAAATATATGCATCATATTATTATCATTCTTAATTAAAAAGCCACTGCTATAAGAGAGTAAGATTGATATCCCTCTTACCAATGAGTTTATAAATATCAGCCATCATTTCTAAATATGAATAAAGATCCTCAACAATACTATCGATGCAATGTCGAACATCCCTATAGTGCACCACCAGATTATGATATGCCATTGCACCCCTACATGAATCGATTACAATATTAGTCCATACAAATTTAACCATCAAGCATTCAATCATCAGCTATTTTCTTGCATCATAAATAATTGACATAGTTACAAACAGGTAAATGAGGAGAACTAATATTATAGTAAAATACATCAAAGTTAAATGTACAGTCAATTAAGGCAAAATGCATGAGCTCATAATTCACCATTATAAGTCATCCAGTAAGTAATTTGTCCGCAAAAAATACTATTTTGACACTATCTCCAACCCCCTACCCTGTATCCCAAATACATAAGAGAAAAAAAATATTTTGCCCTATGATATTGGATAATCAAAGGGGGAAGGGGACCACAAATAGTGTTAATTTACAACGCCAAACTTTATTTACCCATATCATGAAGGGGACCACATGCGGCTAGATTTTTAAAATATTAACAGATAATATTCTATTTCTACCACTAAAACAATAAAATCGAAAAGAAAACAACAAAATCGAAAAGAATGTTGGGATGTGCATCCGTGCAGTTGGGGAAAATGCATGTATTGTAATTAAAACAAAAACCAAGGCAACACCTCCAAAAAATTTTTTACTGTACACTAAAAAATAATAAATCAGCTCCCAGTCGCTTACAAGACCTTTTCTTCTACAATTTTATGATAGTAATCGCACGAGATGGGTGGATTTTTTTTTGAAGAAACCCTATTCTTCGAGAAAATGATAGAGACGAGTGGGAAAGGGGGGAGAAGATAGTAAAAAGGATTCTGGTAAGTTTCTTTTACTGAGTTATAATGGAGGGTAATTTTATCATTTTAAATTTTTGGAACAGTTTAATTAACGATGTTAAATTTTGAGGTGTAAGTGTATATTTTGAAAAACTTTGGGTGTAACTGTAATAAACCAAAATCTGAGAGGAGTTTTTGTAATTTACCCGAATAACTATGCATAGCGGAAAAAACTACTTGTACATAAAAAATAGATTCAATTGTATATATAATTATTAAATTTGAAATACTAACTCAATATAAATTAAACATAAAATGGTAATAAAAAAATCTAGCATAAAATTTATGCTAATCACAAAAGATTTAGGGTAGTGCTCAACCTTGCAATCATCTCAGATATAAAGTAATACAACTTTGAATAAAAGTGGAATTCAAATGAATAGAATGTTACATATTTATGAAACAATCCAAATACTTATTTACCACATCTTTACAGGAGGCTGCTTATATGATTTCTTTTTTTTGTGTGTGTAATATCAGATTGTAATAAACAAACAATTGGTTCTTTCATGAGGTAAAATTTTGTTGCCTTTTATTTTTTATTTGATATATCATCGTTTGGTGCAAAATGAAAAATATTATAGATTTAATTAAATCATAAGTTTGGTATTAGCTTTAATCAAACGATGTATCTTAACCAACTAATTGTTTCTCCCCAATGATCCTTTGTGCTTTAAATCCCACATTTGACAATTAAATCTTGATAATAATTAAATTTCAGTTGTAATACAACTAACTACAGTTTTGAGTAAACAAAGAGAAACTAACCAATCACATTGAGGCAATTTTAGATTTTTATATATTGTGATTCAACAAGTCATATTATAATGCTACGTACGATGACCAATCAAATTAATGCTAATTTTTATTTTTTTTTAAACATCTAGGCAAGGAAGTTTGATGGGTATGGTGGGGCCCCCTTTGCTATCTATGAAAATTTCAATTTTTTTTTCATGAAAATATTTGGAAGAAAAATCAGCTTTCTTTAATTAAGACTGCATCATGAAAGTTACGAAGAAAGATTGCTAAACAACATAATTATGTGTTATGGTGTGAAATCAACATTACACTATCAAAATGGCAAGAAATAAGAAGCAAGTGGTGCAAAACAAGGGGTAATATATCAAGGTTTATTTCATTAGATTAGCCAATTGATGTGTGTAGAAAATATTTTCATATATTTTCTTTTTTAGTAAAAATATATTTTTCCATATTTGCTCTATGATCTAAGACTCAAACTTTTGCTTTTTGACTGAAAATAGCTCATAGACTGATTTGATGATGTTGAAACCCCCATCTCTTGGTCATATGCTACACCGTATGCATCACACCACGGTGCACGGCATCAATCACCTCCTCTCCTTGTAAGCCCTATTCATCATATTGACCCAGTGATTTTATAAGAAGGCAACAAGTTGATTGGCATGGTATACGGTCATGTTGGTGCATACGGTGCATGTAGAATATAATTTGCCCACCTCATGGATCTATATAATATGATTTTTACTATATATCAACATATTCCGTCTAAATAGATGTCCCATGGATTTCTTGTCAAATTTATGGTGAAAGATCATGTTTTATTTTCTTTTGCTTCTTTTTTTTTCTTTCTTTTCCCCAAGTGGGGTTAAAAATCTAGTAAATGCTTTTATATATTAAGAGGCATGTTAAAAGATAAAAGTTTACACCCCAACAGATTCTTTTGTAAAAAAGAAAAACATGATCAAGGAAAGAAGCAAGAGAACAATTAAAGTCTTTAAATTTTTTTTTTTTTTTGATGTGAGAGAGTGCAACTAAAGTCAACTAAGAGAAAAGTCGTAATGATCTTTGGAGCTTCCAAAACTACAATACTACCATATACAAAACGATCTCAGCAACCACTAAACAAGAACGTATGATATTCTTGACGGCCAATAATTTTGATTGATAAACCAAAAAAAAAAAAAATACTATCACCTTTTCATTTCACCACCGGCAACTTGCACCACTGGAGTCCCAGCCTTTGACAAAGGAATTTATCACAATTCTCCCTAGAAGTAAAATGCTGGATCCTAAATTTCAATAAGCGTATGTTTCAAGCAAAGTGACAAATATTTGTTTAATCTATATTTGGTAGATGAGTGATGGTCCACCATCTCATGATATGTTTCACATAGTTCGGCCATTTGGGATGTTCCTCTCTCTCTTCCTCAAATTCTCTTTCACAAGAATATTGTTTCTGGCAGCAAGCCATGATAAAATTTTCATTTTACCGGGCACCAAGGTTAAAAAAACATATAATAGCAGAAACAACTCATGAAACTTCAAATAAAAATCCATCTCCATAAACGTTCACAAGGGGTTTAAAAAGGAAAGCAATGCGAAAGCTCTCAAGGAATCTATCATGGACTCACCAGTAGATCTCCTGAATCAAGAAAAAACAGATAACTCTCTTAGTCAACATTTCGAGAACAATTGCTTTCTAAATCAAGGTAATCTCATCAACTCACTTATGCTATCAACATTTGTTAAAAATTTTATTTCTCATATAAAGCCTTGATCAACGTTTTGTCTTTACAATGTTGTGTCCTTGTAGAGAGACTATCAGCTTTGCTTCAAATGCAGAGCAATACAAAAATCTTCTTCTATACTACGTGTTATGCGTTCTGGCAATGGAGATTTCCTCTTTTTAAAATGTCTAATGTTGACGCGCACTTATAAAAAAAAAAAAAAAATGTAAAGATGGAAATTATGGCACCTGGTTGTAATTGCACATAAAAATCATGTCACATTGGGGCCATTTTTTTTGGTAAAGCATTGGGGCCTCTGTTGGAAAACATCTGTGACGCGGGTTTACCACAAGCGTGCCGGATCTTGTTTTTGCTTTTCTGTACATCGAACATGCAATTCCAATGCAGTTGCACCTTTTTCAGCGAAAAAAATGCAATGGCGCCTTAAGCCCAACTTTTTGAGAAAATATGTCATTCTTCACATGAGCCGCACCAATGGATGTGACCAAAAAGGATGGCTTGGTTGGCTGTTGGTGCTTCCCATATTGTCTAAGCGTGTTCGCTGCATCACTTTGTCCATTCCAAATTTGGCACCAACTAGCTGAGGGTGCCTAGGCTTATCTTTTGTTCAAAGTTTAGTGGCTTAAAATTTGGATGAAAAGAGATGTTTTGGAGCTAATTTCTTTCAAAGTTAATTATTTCAACATTAATGCTATGGTCCAACTCTCATACTTGATTTCTCTTGTAGCTATATATAATTCGTGGAGTAGGTATAATGCATGTTGTATACAACACTGATTCGCTTATGCCACATGGCATGCTAATTTGAATAGCACTTTTAATAGGACACAGGTAGTATCTTTCCTGCAAGGAAAAAGAAAAAATCACCTACCTTCGCACAAATCAACTATATATTGGATCATGCAAAGATCATTTTAAGATCTATGTAAGTTGAGGAATGATGATGTCCAAACTATTTTGAGGTCTATATACGGTAGTATCCAATAGTTGGCATCACTAAAACGATCAATTTTTGTACAACTTGAACCTTCCTTGGTAATAGGTTGAGCCACAATATTTTCTTAATTTTAATCACTGTAACAATAGGACCAGCTTTACTGTTGGTACAAACAAGGTGCAGACTAAAGCAAAAGATAAAGGGAGTTTTTTGGACGACATGATGTTAATGTAACAATGATGTACTATAAGCTTCCTTATCAAAAGGACAAACCATTGCATGCACTAGGTGCAAATGAATCAAGGCAAATCCTAAAGCATATGTACGGTGGATAGCGCACAATCGTGAATTGGTGAAATACAATGGGTAGCTTGGTGTGTTATCCATCATGGGATTTGATGCGATCGAATTGCACTTGGTGCATGCAACATAAAGGCTTTGAAAAGTGCAATGCATCTTAAACACTGCTCAAAGGATTGTTAGGTTAGGGTATATCAAATGATTCTTGAGAATTATTTATCTGAAAAAAATAATTATGGAGAAAAATAAATTTTATTAGTCATTCATAAGCCCCTTATATAAATATTGTCAATACTGGCTATTTTGAATATTGAATATATATATATATTAAATGAGTTAATAAATTTTTTTAAATTAATATACATATATTAGAAAATGCATTTCCTATTGAAAAAATTTTAGTATGTTTTGGTATATAAATAATTATATTAATCATTAATAAATCCTATGTAAGATTTGTTGATAAATAATGAATATTTATTAATTATTTATCAATAGTGAAATTTACTAATGGATATAATAATATAATAATATATTATTTTTTATAGATATTATTAGTCAGTAAATCAATATATTTATTATATATTAATATAATATATATTCATATAATTAATATCAATTATATAATATAATTAATATAATATTAATATAATATATATGAGGGTATTTCCATTAAGAAATGGTGTTTTTAAGTTGATTATTATTAACAAAAGTCCATCTACTAATATATACAAGTATTAGGTACATGCAAAGTAGCCCATGGTGGGGCTAGTCTTAGTGCTATGTTCCAAACACCCTTTCCTAATCATTGATTTATTAAATTTTATTAATTTCAAAAAATATTATATAATATTATTTTATTTCCATGATTTCGATAGTTTGTGTCATAATCCAACTTGTCCCCCCAAAAAAAACTCAATATTTGGTATAACATATAATATAGAAAATATAATTAATCATGACAATATCATAAAAAATACAATAGCCACAAGAATCAAAAATATGCAATGTATAAATAAAAATAATATACTAGTAATTATGTCCAAGGATCTTTATCTCTATTGATGACAAATTTAATATCCTAAATATCAATCCATACCTCGGTTTACGAATCGGGTGCTAGGGGATCTGCCCAAAGTTGTCTTGTTCGAAATTATTCCCCTACAAAATCAATCTCAATATTAATAAAAAATAATAAAATATAAATTATTTGATTTAAACCCTCTATGAATTACCAAGGGTCTACTCCAAATCTCCTTAATCTCTCTCTTTTTCTTCTTCTTTTTTTAATAATTTTTTCTCAACCTAGTTAGTAATAAGGAGGAGAGAGAAATTAAGTAAAAAAAATGAGAGAGAAGAGAGGCAGCCCTCTCACTCTCTTCTTCTTCTTCTTCTTCTTCTTCTTTAAATAGGGCACTCAAACTTTATTCTTCTCCCCTCTTGATCATTTGACCATGGTCACGGAACTCTGACCGATGGCAAACAATAGCATCTAACGCAGATTGGGATGTGACCTTGGTAGTGGCCACAACTACCAGTGGTCGGCAAAATAGAGGAAGAAATCTTGGAACAGGAAAGATCTTATTCTTACCCAAATTCGGTAGTTTGTCGGCTTCAATCGGTGGCAACAAACTTGAGAAAGAAGAGGAATTAAAGGCTTAATGACTCACCTAGATCTGGCAAGGCTAAACGAGGGTAATCGACAATTCCTTTGATGAAATCCAAAGGAGACAACTCAATGAAGAACTCAAAATTAGGAGCAATTTTTTGAGCAATTTGTGATGAAAAAACAAGGAAGAGGGAATCACTATTTATTGGCAAGATTTAGGGTTGTTTTAGTCCATATTAGGTAGGCTAAATCCCGATCTTCGATGGAATTTCAGAGAGAAGATGCGCAGTCGGAGTCCTCTTCCTCTCCTCCTCTCACGTGCAACACACGTAGTTAGTTGTGGGATTTTAGGCTATTATGTTCTTTACTTCTTAAAATAATTTCATCCTCAAAATTAACATATCTAATATTTCAAAGAGTTGTGGACACTTGACTATCATTTCTACTTCGAGTTCTCAATAGCCTCTCTTTCATTATGGTTTCTCCACTATACCTTTATATAAGATATGGTTTGATGCCGTAATACATGATCCTTCTTATTGACAATCCATATCAAATATTCCTCATAGGCCAGATCATCATGAAGTTGCAACACTTCATATTTTACCATGTGACTCTGATCTGGAATATATTTCCTCAATATCCATATATGAAATACATTATGCACATTCAATAGAGCTAGTGCTAAGGCTAATCGATATGCAACCTCTCCAATATTATCTAAGATTTCTAATGAACCGACATATCTAGGGCACAATTTATCATGAATGCCAAATCTCATTACACCCTTAGTAGGAGATATTCTTAAGAAAACATGATCATCCATTTGAAATTCTTTTGCCTGCTTTGAGTTATACGAAATTGTTCTCTAATCGCTTGTACCTTATCCATGATCTATTGTACTATTTTTTGACCTAATAATTTTTTCTCTCCTATATCATCCCAATAAATAGAAAATCTATATTTCTTGCCATACAATGTCTCAAAAGGAGCCATCTGGATGCTAGGGGTGAAATGGTATGAATATTATTCATCCGGATCTGGATATAGAATATATTTGAGAATCTAACTAATATCCATATCCGTATCTATATCCGTCAAAGAAAAATGGATATAGATATGGATAGACAACTATCCGATTTGTATCCGAATACTCGAATCTATATGTAATCCTATATTATTTTATATAAAATTTATTAATTTTTAAAAAAAATATATAATTATATAAACATATTATTAACTTGATTTATCATCTATTTAGTAATATCTTTGATTTTATCATCATAAAATTTAATTATCTAAGTAATATTTGTAACAATATCCATACTTTCAGTATTCGAATTGTATCCGTATCCATTTAAAATAAATATGTATATAAAATTTTTCATCCGAATAATATCTATATCCGTATTTATATATGTGAGACAAAATAAATATGGATATGGTGATATCCGATCCGTATCCGATCTGATTTCAGCCCTATTAGATGCCCACATAGTAATTATTATTATAGGCAAACTTGAACAATGATAGGTGACTATCCCAGGCACCATCAAAGTCCATGACATAGGCCCTCAGTATATCCTTTAGAATTTGAGTGGTCCATTTCAACTGTCTGTTAGTCTAGGGATGAAAGGTTGTACTGAAGTTTAATTTGATATCCAAAGCTTTGTGAAGACTCCTCCAAAATTGTGAAACAAATTTACTATCCCAATCTGACGCCATGGTAACCAAGATTAATTCTATGTAGGCTCATAATTTACTCTATATATAAGCTTGCCAATCTTTCCAAGGAGAGACGAACTCAAAATGGTAAAAAATAGGTTGATTTTGTCGATGAATCAATAATCACCCACACTATATTATTACTTCGAGGTATTATTAGGCAAATCAATAACAAAGTCCATAATACTATACTCCCACTTTCATTGAGGAATAAGAAGGGACTGCAATGGTCTAATGGGTCTCTGATGCTCAACTTTTATATGTTGACATACTAGGCACTAAGCTATATACTGTGCAATATCTATTTTCATACCAAACTATTAGAAATTTTTTCTCAAATTCGATACATCTTAGTGCCTCCTAGATGCATCATATAAGCTAAATTGTGAGTCTCCTCTAATATCTCATTCTTTAATCTTATAATTTTAGGAACACATAACTTGCTATCGAACCTTAAAGAACCATCCATGTGTACACAAAATTCAGATTGGGCATCAGACTCTACTATTTCTATAGTCTTCTATAATTCCATATCCTCCTTTTAAGATAACTTAATTCTTTCAATCAAAATAGATTGCACCATAAGATTAGCAAGTCGAACTTTCGCATTATGCAATCACATCTTAATCTCAGACCTCTCCAAGTCCAACAAAATATGCCTTTGTGTAGTGATTGAGGTCACTAATGCATGTGAAAATTTTCTGCTCAAAGCATCTGCTGTAACATTTGCTTTCCATTGGTGATAATTGATGGTCAGATAATAATCCTTTAGTAATTCAAATCATCTTCTTTGTCTCAAGTTCAATTCTTTTTGAGTAAACATGTACTTTAAACTCTTATGGTCTTTAAAAATCTCATAATGTTCACCATACAAGTAATGCCTCCATATTTTCAGAGCAAAAATAATAGTTGCTAGCTCTAAATCATATGTAGAATAGTTCAATTCATATGACTTTAACTGTCTAGAGGAATCAATTATTACTTTTCCATTCTGCATCAAAATACAATCAAGACCTTCACCTGACGCATCACTAGAAATGATGAAACCTCCCATTCCAAATGAAATTATTAACACTGGAGCTATCACTAACCATCTTTTTAGTTCTTGAAAGCTCTATTTTCAATCATCTATCTATTCAAATTTTACTCGCTTCTTGGATAAGTAGGATAGGAGCATGGCAATATGAGAAAATCCTTCAACAAATCTCTGATAATGTCCCATCATTCCTAAGAAACTATGTAGTACGAACACATTAATGGGTCTACCCCAGTCAACCACTACCTCTACTTTCTTTGGGTCAATAGAGATACCTTTCTCATAGATGACACGCTCGAGAAAAGTGATATTGTCCAACCAGAACTCATATTTTTGTAATTTGACATATAGCTTCTTCTCTTGGAGAGTTTGTAACAATATCCTCAAGTATTCCTTTTGCTCTTATGGGCTGTTTGAATAGATCAAGATGTCATCAATGAACACTACCATAAATCGATCTAGATAGGGTTTGAACACCTGATTCGTAAGGTCCATAAAGGCTGCAAGTACATTTGTTAAAACAAATGGCATGATCGAAAAGTCATAACATCCACATCGGATCCTGAAAGCCATCTTAGGCACATCCTCAGGCTTTATCTTTAGTTGGTGGAAGTCAAAGTAGAGATCAATTTTTGAGAAGACTTGTATCCCTTGCAACTAATCAAACAAATCATCGATCCTCGATAAGAGCTATTTATTCCATACTGTCATCTTATTTAACTTTCGATAGCCTATACAAAGCTGAAGACTACCATCTTTTTTTTTTACAAATAATAGTGGGACATCCTAAGTAGATAGACTAGGTTTGATAAATCCTTTATCCAATAACTCTTTCAGTTGCTCCTTGAGCTCCTCTAATTCAACTGAAGCCATCATGTATGGAGCTTTAGAGATAGGACCAGTACCAGGTATCAGATCAATGGAGAACTCAATCTCCCTATTAGGTAATCCTAATAGATCATTTAGAAAAACATCAAAAAATCCTTCACAATAAGAAGGTTTCTAACTTGAACTCCTCATGTTAGATGTTTACCACAATAGCCAGGAATCCTTCACAACCCTTTTTAAGGAGCTGCTTGGCAAGAAAAGCTGTCATCACCTTCTGATGATAGGATAACTTGTTATCCAAAAAACTAAACTCTGACTAGTCAGGGATCTGAAACTTCATTGATTTCTTAAAGCAATCAATATGCATGATATACCACCAACCAATCCATTCCAAGGATCAAATAGAAATCTTTCAACTCTAGGACTAATAAATTTGTTTTTATCTCTCTATCCTCGCTATCTGGAATATAATTTTTGCATATTGAATTAATTAATATGACCTTTCCACTCGATGTAGAAATATAAAGATCAGTTTCTAATGGCATAGGTGATATCATACTATTCTTTCTAACCAAATTAGTTGATATAAGGAAGTGAATAGCATCAGGATCAAATAGAACATAAATATTATTGGATAATATTTTAATCAAACCTGTCACTACTGAATTGAATCATTGGCATCCTATTGTGTGAGTGAGTATACCTGCCCTTGGGTTCTAGGCTTCTGTTGTCCTCCTCTCTATTGTTGTTCATCTTAAGGTGCTCAATTTATAATGGATCCCTGTGAAGTTTGAGGCATCTGATGGTTCTGTGATTCTTTTCCACTACGACATACTATAGCTTTATGACCCTCTCGACCATAGTTGTAACACTTTCTTTTTGGTCATATGCAATCTCACTGATAGTGAGGCCCACCATATTTATAATACTTAACATGTTCAGATCGTGCTTTATCTTTAGTAGTAGCTTGGTTTGATATTTGAGTCTTTATCTTAAAGAGTGTATTACCTTGATTTTGAGAGTCATTAGATTTGATACTTTTCTTCAAACTTCTCTCTTTTGCATCCTGTGCATCATTCAGTCCCACCATATCTTTATTAACAACTTTCTTATAAATGAACAGCTCAAATCCAATCACCAATCATTGGATCTGACCTCTAAGTCCCTTTTCAAGTTTTTTGATCCGAATGTCCGCCTCAGCTATTAGTATTGGAGCATATCTATATAGTTCTTTAAATTTTATCGCATATTGGATAACTATCATACTATCTTGCTCTAGTCGGTCAAATTCTAAAAATTTTTGGAATCAGATGCTTTACAAAAAATATCACTCATAAAAGGCCCTTTTGAATCCTTCCCATATGTAGGGTGCATCCTTTGGTCCTAACCTTCCAATCTCCACCTCTCACCAATCAGCTACCTCATCTTATAACATGAACATGGCAAAAGTGACCTTCTCTTCAACAGAAAATCTCAAGATATGAAATACTTTCTGTTGGGTATAAAATAACCCCAGCCGAAGTTCATAAGAGGCCGACCCTCCCAGAGCTCTTCCAGCTTCCGACCTTGTGTGGCATCTTTCTGAACTCCCCCGACTGTCCGAGCTTCCATAATACCATCCGGACTCCCCCAGCAGTCGACCTTCCACAGTGTCCTCCAGGTTCCTCCAATGGACGAACTCCTATCATGCCATCCAGACTTCTCCAATAATGAGCTCCTCCATTCACCTACCGGACTGCTCCAAATGCTCTCTCGGCTTCACTATCAGCCGATTTTCTACAGTGATCGACTACTCTCCGAATCTCTTCCAGACTTCTTCCAGCCACGATCGACTTTACTCCGAACTTCTTTCGGACTTCGTCAATGATCGAGATTCTCCAACGGTAGGACTTCTACAGTAACCTGACTCCATCCAAATTTCTACGATGGTCGACCGCCTTCCGAATTTCATCCGAGCTCCTACAAGAGCCGGACTACGTCTGAACTTCTACAGCGGATGGATCCCAGACGAACTTCTACAACGAACGGGCTCCACCAGCCAGATCTCTACTCCGAACTTCTATTGCAAGTGGACTTCATCCGAGCTTCTATAATAAGAAGTCTCCATCCGAGCTTTCATGGCAACCGATCTTCGTCCGAGCTTCTACAGTAAGCGGCCTCCTTCCGAACTGCTTCTACAGTAAGCGACCTCCTTCCGGACTCCTACAAGAACCGGACTTCGTCTGAACTTCTACAATAGAATTGAATTCCAGACTCCTCCAGTGGTCAACCTTCCACAGTGTCCTCAAGACTCCTCCAACAGACGAACTTCTACAATACCTTCTGAACTCCACTATCAGTCGACCTTCTACTGGATTCCTCGTGAAATTGGACCTCTCCAGTGGATAGTCTTCAGACGAGCTTCTACATTAGATAAATTTCAGACAAACTTCTCTAGCAATCGGACTCCTGCCGGACTTCTCCAACAGAAAATTTTCGCCCGAACTTCTATAGCAGATGACTTTCACCGGCAGCATCAGCGCCCAAGGCACCCAACAACAGTGGACTCGTCAGCAACCTCAAAAATATTCGAGCCTCTCTTAGATTGCTGAGACAGAGAGTCATTTCGCTCCATCAGACATCCCAGTCGAGCTTCGATCGTCCAGTCCGAACTCTCTGATAAATCGCGACAACGGACACTACCCCACTCCGCCCTCTGTAATAGATTCCATGTGGCCCCACCACTCTCTGACAAGTCATGACAAAAGACACCACTCCACTCTCTGTAACAGATTCCACGTGGCCCCACCACTCTCTGACAAGTCGCGACAACGGACACCACTCCACTCTCCATAACAAACTCCATGTGGCCCTGAACGGCCCACTACCAGGCAGTTACGGACGTCGCTGTCAAGCGATTACGCTTCCCCGCCTATAAAAGAGACCCTCCCAGATACGTTCTCATCTAAGCTCTAAATTCTATCTCGAAACTCTGCTAAAATCCTATTCGAGTGCTCTATTTCTGTTGAAGCAGAGTACTAACTTGAGCATCGGAGGATCTTGCCGGAGCACCCCCAACTCTGGTTTAGACTTTTTTTGCAGGTTTTGGTGGTGGCCACGATCCGCTCGACTCCAGTTTCTCCGGCATCGGCAGAATTCTACACCAACAAAATTGACGCTAGAGGAAGGGCACTGTGTCTTCGCAGGACCCTTGTTCTTAAAGGAGTACTCAACAGAACTATCTCCGATCATCTTCTTCGATATCTTCTTCCTCTTCTCCTACCAGATCTTCGCCTGATGCCTCCCCGAAAGGCATCCACTAGGCGATCTACGACCTCTGTGGCCAGATCTCAGTGAGATCCGCAAGCTCCGACCTCATCTCTAGTTTTTCAGGCTCCTCCTCCTCCGACAATGGTAGTCGGCATGGAGCAGTTTGACCAGCTGGTTCAGCAGGTCAGGGGCCTCACCGAAGCAGTGCAGGCCATGCAGCAGCAACAGCAACAGCCGCAGGCATCTGTGCTGCTGGAAAGGGCATCGTCAGAGTTTCAGAATCCAGTGATCGGGCGGCCCACTTAGGCCAGTCGCCCTGTCTTCCCCGAAAAAGGGAAGCAGAGGGTGGAGAGCCCTCTATCTGATCATGATTCCACCCCTAGAGGGTCCCTACCTCCGTTCAGCCAGAAGACCTTCGAGACTCGCAGTCGAGAGGATCTTCTGGATCAACGGTTCCAGGAGATGAACCGACGGATCGAAGAGCTCCACCATGCTCTCCCTTCTTACGGTGAGGATATCTGTACTGACCCTCTTTTCTCTTAAATGATTATGCAGGAATCGATCCCGTCGAATTTCAAGCTCCCCCAATTTGAGAGCTACGATGGGACCTCGGATCTGGTTGACCACCTGAAGGCTTTTCGGACAATGATGCTGCTCCATGACACGCCAGACGTTATCCTGTATCGAGCCTTCCCATCTATCTTGAAAAGAGCAGCAAGAAACTGGTACTCGATACTGAAGCCAGGTACTATCTTCTCTTTTGATCAAATGAGCCATCAGTTTGTGGCTCATTTCGTCAGCAGCCGGCGTCCTCGGAGAGGTTCGGAGTCTCTCATCAACGTCAAGCAAAAGGAGGAAGAATCCATCCGAATTTACGTCAACCGTTTTAATGCCGCCGTATTAGAGGTCCGAAACTTGAACCAATCAGTTGCAATAGCCGCCCTAAAGATCGATCTTCAAAAGAACGATCTTCTATTTTTCCTGATAAAGAAGTATCCCAGAGACTTCACTGATTTGCTGGCTCGGGCCGAAGGATATGCCCGAGCAAAGGAAGCCTTCAAGATGAAGGATGAGGAGGTCGTGAAGGAGCGACAGGCGGGTGACTCCAGCAAGCCCGCAGTTGAAAAAGGGCCAAGTGAAGCTCGATCACGTTCTCGAACTCTCCCCGGATACAAGCATGTCTGAAATCCTCTCCGAGCTCATAGACAGAGGAGCCCGGACCGTAGGGTTTGACAGAGCTCTCCCCCAGGAAGATTCCACAACTACACCCCTCTCAATGCTCCAAAAGCCCAAGTACTGATGGAGGTCAGGGAGCAGCTGCCAAGGTCGGAAAGGATGCGCACACACCCCAGAAAGTGCAACCCTAACAAGTTCTGCCTCTATCATCGTGACCACGATCACGACACGGAGGAGTGTATTCAGCTCTAAGACGAGATCGAGGAGCTCATCAGATGAGGTCGGCTTGACAGATTCATCCGACGCCGACCTGAAGATAAGGAGGATCGGCCGAGGGCCCTACCACAGCCAGAGCCACCAAGGAGGGAAGAACAGCCTGAAGATCGACCTCCAATCGGGATCATCAACACCATCTCTGGAGGATCCCGGTGGGGGGTAGCCAGTGGATCGGTCGGACCGCCCAAGCGACAGAGGACTGATGAATCTATAACCTTTACTGAAGAAGATGCCAAGGAGATTCAATTCCCCCATAATGATGCGGTTGTAGTTTCTTTAAATATTGCTGACTATGATGTACGCCGCATTCTTGTTGATAGTGGAAGCTCTGCCGATATTTTATTTTATGATGCATTCTCAAAAATATCCATTCCGAATGATCGATTAGGACCGATAAGCTCTCCGTTGGTGGGGTTCACTGGCAATGCTATACCGGTGGAAGGAGTAATAACTTTAACCGTAGTTGCAGGTCGGTACCCGAAACAATCTAGAGCGCAAGTAGATTTTCTGGTAGTAAGAGCGCCGTCTGCCTACAACGTAGTACTCGGTCGATCTGACCTCAATGCCCTCCAACCTGTGGTATCGACCTACAATTTGAAATTGAAATTTTCTACTAGCCAAGGGGTCGGAGAGGTCAGAGGAGATCAAGTCCTGGCAAGACACAGCTATAACATAGTCCTACAAAGAAATTATCAGTTTGACCCCTATCCGGTTGATGGATTAGACACCCGCGATGACCTTGCTGAAGAACGGGGTGAGCTGATTGAAGATCTTGTCTCAATTCTTTTGAACGATGGGAATGAGGAGCATGTGATGAAGATCGGCTCCAACCTGGGAGATGAGGTACGGACACAGCTCATCAATTTTCTACAAAAGAATGTGGATATTTTCGCTTGGATTTCGACGGACATGTCGGAGAAGTCATGGAACACCGTCTAGCTGTTGATCCCAAACATCGACCGATGAAGAAAAAATTCGAGGTCATGCACCGAAAAGGCAGAAAGCAATAGCTGAGGAAGTTGATAAACTCCTGAAAGTCGGGTTCATCAGAGAAGTCAACTATCCGAACTGGGTCTCAAATGTGGTTCTTGTCAAGAAGGTGAACGGCAAGTGGAGGATATGTATAGACTTCAAAAGGCTGAACAAAACCTGTCCGAAGGACAGTTACCCTCTGTCCAGAATTGACCAATTAGTGGATGCAACCTCGGGCCATGAGCTTCTCACTTTCATGGATGCCTTTTTTGGCTACAATCAAATCAGGATGGCACCGGAGGATGAAGAAAAAACTGCTTTTATTACTAACCATGGTCTTTATTGTTACAGGATCATGCCTTTTGGCCTCAAAAATGCAGGGGCGACCTATCAAGGCTGGTGAACAAGATCTTTAAAGAGCAGATCGGCCGTAACATGGAGGTCTACGTGGATGACATGCTTGTAAAAAGCAAATCCTCAACGAACTACATTGCCGAACTTGAGGAGACCTTTAGTACCCTCTGAAAATATAAGATGAAGCTGAACCCAGCCAAGTGCACTTTTGGAGTGACCTCAGAGAAATTCTTGGGCTTTATGGTATCGGGGTGTGGGATCGAAGCAAATCTGAAAAAGATTCATGCCATCCAGAAAATGACCGTCCCAAAGTCAATAAAGGAAGTTCAGCACCTTACTGAGAGAGTAGCAGCTCTGAATCGCTTCGTCTCAAGATCGGCTGAACGGTGCCTACCTTTCTTTCAGACTCTCAAGCAGCCGAAGAACTTCTGTTGGACCACTGAATATCAGCAGGCGTTCAAAGAATTGAAGAACTACCTTGGCTCACCTCCACTATTGTCAAAGCCGAAATCTAGAGAGGAGTTGTTCCTGTATCTGGCGGTCTCCCCTGTAGCTCTCGCAGCAGTTCTGGTTAAGGAAGAAGTAAAAATTCAATGGCCAATCTACTACATAAGTCGAGCATTGAGAGATGTCGAAATTAGGTATACTAAGTTAGAGAAACTAACTTATGCCTTGTTGATTGCAGCTCGAAGGCTCCGACCTTACTTTCAAGGACACACTATAACACTGCTCACCGACCAGCCAATTAAGGCGGTTCTACATCGAGCGGATGCTTCCAGAAGGATAGAAAAATGGATAGTCGAGCTCACGAAATTCGACATCAACTATCGACCTCGACCGGTAATAAAAGCTTAAATATTAGCATACTTCATAGTGGAATGCACTATTCCGGAAGAGGCCGAACTTGAACGAGGTGAAGCTGACAACCTAGGGCTCCAGCCAAACTCCCCTGAAGAAAGAACAGATCTCTCGGATGGTTTTTAGGCCCTCTACGTGGACGGTTTATCCAACATGTCAGGCACAGGCGCGGGCCTGATCTTGGTCAATCCGAAAGAAATTATCGCGGAGTACACGCTGCGCTTCAAATTTTCTGTGACAAATAACGGGGCAGAATATGAAGCTCTGATTGCAGGACTGAGGATCGCCAAAGAGTTAGAAGTAGATCGGCTCCAAGCCTACAGCGACTCCCAATTGGTAGTGGGACAAGTCAGTGGAAACTATGAAGCTCGAGAGGACAGTATGGCCAAGTATCTCGAAAAGATAAAAGAGATCATCCCCGCCTTTGGCAACTTTGACATTAGGCAGATTTCAAAAGCAGAAAATACCAGGGCCGATCTTCTCTCCAAGTTGGCTACACTGGCTCTGGCTGAACTACCCAAGGAAGTCTTTTTTGAAGTTCTGAAGTGTCCAAGTACGGAAGAATCGCAGCTTGTGATGGAGATCAGTCATGAACCCAGCTGGATTGACCCACTGGTTGCATACCTCAAGGACGGGGTTCTTCCTCATGATGCAAAAGAAGTTCGAAAGCTTAGGAACCAGGCCTCCCGATACATCCTTTATGAGGGCAAGCTGTACAAGAGGTTGTACTCTTTGCCCCTCCTGAAATGTCTCTGGCCTTCTGAAGCCGACTTCGCCTTGTGAGAGGTATATGAGGGAGTCTGTGGAAGTCACCTGGGGGCTAGATCTTTATCCCACAAACTACTCCGACAAGGTTATTACTGGCCTACAATGTACCACGACTCCATCGAATATGTCAGAAGGTGTGATCGGTGTCAGAGATATGCAAATATCCAAAGGCAACCTGCCTCCGAACTTACACCCTTGAGTGCCCCATGGCCGTTTGCACAATGGGGGATGGATATCCTCGGATCTTTTCCCATGGCATCCGAACAGCGGAAGTTCCTCCTGGTGGCCATTGACTACTTCACCAAGTGGGTCGAAGCTAAACCTTTGGCGAAAATCACAGAAGCTAAAGTGCAAGACTTCATCTGGAAGTCAATTGTCTGTAGGTTCGGCTTACCAAGAACTCTCATTACTGATAATGGGCAACAATTTACTGGAGCAAGATTTGTTGAATTTTGTGGTGACTTAAACATCTCCCATAACTTTACGTCAGTAGCCCATCCGCAAGCAAATGGCGAAGTCGAGGTTACTAACAGAACTCTGTTGCAAGGAATCAAGGCGAGACTTGAAAAAGCAAAGGAAACTTGGGCAGATGAGCTTTATCATGTGTTGTGGGCATACCGAACTACCCAAAGACTGCCCACAGGGGAGACCCCCTTTGCCTTAGCCTTTGGAACAGAAGTCGTGATCCCGATCGAACTCAAGCTTCAGTCGGTGTGAGTTGTGGCATTCGACGAGCAGCGCAACTCACAGGATCTCAAAGCCAACCTCGACTTGTTGGAGAAAAAGTGGGAGACAGCTCAAGTTCGGATGGCAGCCTACAAGCAGAAAGCAGTCCGCTACTACAACTCCTGGGTCAAGAGCAAAGCCTTCAAAGTGGGGGACTTAGTACTTCGACGAGCCACTGTTTCACAACCTCAGAACCAAGAAAAACTTGTCCCGAACTGGGAAGGCCCGTATGAAGTCAAAGAGGTAATCCGGCCCGAAACATACTATCTAAAAGAGCTCGAAGGAGCAGACCTCCCGCGACCATAGAATTTGAAAAATTTACGAATGTATTACCGATAACTTTGCCTTAAATAAAAATTTCATATTCGCATATCTTTTCTTTTGGCATGAGCTTATAACGACAGAGAGTAGCTCCTTCAGACAATCGAAATTAAGTGTATCAGGAACAAGAGGAGAACCTCGTCTTGATACAAATGAAGGCTCGATTATTTAGAGATCGGATGGGAGGAGAGATCCTTGCAACGGCCCTTATGCACCCCCACAGTCATGTTAGGAATAGGAGGAGAACCTTGTCCTAACATGAGCAAGGTCGAAGGCCTGATTATTTAGAGATCGGATAGAGGGAGAGGCCCTTGCAACGGCCCTTATGCGGCCCCACAGCCATGTTAGGAATAGGAGTAGAACCTCATCCTAACATGAGCAAGATCGAAGGCCCAATTATTTCGAGACCAGATGGGGGGAGAGGTCCTTGCAATGGCCTTTATGCACCCCCACATCCATATTAGGAACAGGAGGAGAACCTCATCCTAACATGAGTAAGGTCGAAGGTCTGATTATTTAGAGACCGGATAGGGAGAGAGGCTCTTGCAACGGTCCTTATGCACCCCCACAGCCATGTTAGGAACAGGAGGAGAACCTCATCCTAATATGAGCAAGGTCGAAGGTTCGGTTATTTAGAGATCGGATGGGGAGAGAGGCCCTTGCAACGGCCCTTATACACCCCCACAGCCATATTAAAAATAGGAGGAGAACCTCGTCCTAACATGAGCAAGGTTGAAGGTTCGGTTATTTAGAGATTGGATGGGGGGAGAGGCCCTTGCAACGGCCCTTACGTGCCCCCACAGCCCTGTTAGGAATAGGAAGAAAATCTTGTCCTAACACGAGCTGAAATTGATTGTATCAGAAACAGGAGGAGAACCTCATCTTGATACAAATGAATATCTGGTCGTTTGAGACCAGATGAGGAGAAAAGCCCCTCAGCAGCTTCTCTACACCCCTACAATCCTGTTAGGAGCAGAGGAAAAACCCTCGCCCAAATATAAAGAAAGGGAGAAAAAAAAAAAAAGCGACGAGCTACACCAGAGATAAGAAAAAAAAAACGAACTACATCCAAGACTCAAGGGATCTCGTCTCAACGAGGAAGAAAATCCTTGTCAAAAATCTTCAGTCTTTAAGGGGGAGCCCAACACTAGCAGAAGAAATAGACTTCCTCAAAGTAACGAGAAGTTCGGGCCCCAAGCTCGAACATCGGGAAGCGTTAAACTTGAATGGCCTCGAAAAGACCTTTGGTCATGAACAAAAAGGGCGAGCCAATACAGCGATGACCAGGAACCTTCAAATAACATCGACATCGAACAAGATAAAAGACAAGAGAGGTTCGGTAAACGACAACACAGAGCAATATTATACAAGGTGATGAGAAAATTCTATTTTATTTTATTAGTAAAGAATGCATTACAAAAGCCTTTGAAGGCCAACAAAAAAAAAGAAACAACCAGAAAAGAAAAGAATACATAGAATAAAAGGTAAAAAAGCTCTAAAGAAGCTCGGCTTCTTCAGACTTCGGACTCTCGATTTCAGCCATTGTCAGAGATTGCTTTAAGTTCTCAACTTCTTCTTCCAGTCCCCCTTAAAAGATTTTGCTTCTCCAACCTCCGTCCCTCCTCCATTTCTAGGGTTTCTTCCCCTCCTCTCTTCCTTCGCTCTCCATGGCGCCAAGGAAACTGAGGGCTTCGAGTCAGAATCTGAGCTCATCCGTGGGATCGAGAAGTACTTGCAGTCGAAGATGTACCACAAGCGCGGGCTCTGGGTGATCAAGGTGAAGCACGATGGTGTCTTTCCACGCCACGAGCCCAGGGAGGTGCCGCCCAAGCCCGTCGAGAAGCCAGGATGCACCCGTCGATCAATCTTTTTATTAAATCCCTATTATTGAAGGGATTCTCCCCCGTATCTTCTTCGAAGCCGTCGGCCCCCTCGATGGCAGCCCTGCTGCTGTGGCTCTTGCGGGCCAACGTTTTCTTCCTCCTCCTCCTTTTGGCCCCCGACGCCTCCTCGGGACAAGCCTCTGGAGCAGGAACCTCGGTCGGGAGGCTTCTTGAAGAGGCCCGGGAGACTGTGAGCTCGACGTCGGAGGGTGCGTCGACGGCGATGGCTGCCTGGGCAGGCACGGTCGAGCTAGTCTCTTCTACCCTGGCCCTCTTCGCCGCCCCCGAGGATGCGGTGCCTTTCCTTTTGTGGGCTTTGAGATCCTGGGCTAGCATTCGAGCTGCGTCAGCATCCATATTTGCAATGAAAGAAGATCGGCACAGCTTAGAAAAAGAACAAGAAGAAAGGGAAAGCAGCGAGTGACAAAAAAAAAATACCGACAGGGTTGAGAGGGCTTAGGCCGACGTTAAATAAAAGTTGCTCCTTCAGGAGGTCAGAGAGGAGAGGAGCTGGATAAGCCTCGAGTTTATTGGAGGCTTCAAGGTCGTCCTGTCCCAGGCTAGAAGCCCGACGGACGAAATTCCTCAGGGAGCCCCAGGGGGGCAACCCCAGCTCGAAGGTCGGGCATCGGACGTAGAAGTACCTCTCCTTCCAATTGTGGATAGAAGAGGGAGCGCCTTTCAGCAACTCCTTTCTACCGAACTGGGAGGAGAAGTACCACCAGTCCTTTACCGAGGGGTGACGCTTGAAGGTATAGAAATTTCTAAATAAAAAAAAGGTTGGCCGAACTTCAGCTAAACTACAGAGGGAAAGAAATCCTATTAGAAATCTAAAAGAGTTCGGCGCTACAGAAACTAAAGAAATATTTAAGAAGTGAAAAATAGCAATAACAAAAGGTGGAAGTGGAAGTCGAAGCTCGGCACGGAAAGCCTCTTGGTATAAGCAGAAGCAGCCGGGGGGAGGGGTGCTAGCCCGGCCAGTTGGTCCGGAAAGCTCCAGCTCGTACTTCGGAGGAATCCCATACTGAATCCTAATCAGTGAGAGTTCGTCCGGAGTCAGAGAGCTGGGAATGATATCTAGTACCAAGATCGGATGAGGTTCATCTACAGAACTAAGATTTTGGAGGGCTGGAACGGACGAACTCCTAGAACTACTAGAGGAAGAAGTGTTGGAGGACATTTTGAATCAAGTGAAAACCCTAAAAATCTCGAAAAAATTAGAAAAAATAAGAAACAGGGTGCTCACAGAAAACCGAACAGGTGGAATGCAAAGGAGGAAAAATGAAAGAATAACAAAAAAAAAGAGAGAGATTCTGGAACTAACCTAAGCTGGTCCGAGAGATGTAGAGATGTGGAGATGCAGTGATGGGGGTTGACCCGAAGAACACCTAAGGCCGAGAGGGATGCTGGAGGAGGATGAAACTTTCGAGAAGAAGAAGGGATCAAAGAAACTCTCAGGTAAAGTGAAATCCCTGAAGGAGGGGGGCGGGTTTAAATAGACAATGGGGTCCGATATAATGATGATTGCAGATCTCCTCTGGCCGATCTACAACCGTCATGTATCCCACTCATCATGGCAGGCGGCTGAAGGTGGCTGACGACTGACAGAATCATTATTATACCGTACTTAGAGCAACGCTCCAACGAAAATTCTGAAAAAATCTTTTCGGATCGCCCCGATTTAAAAAGACTCCAGCACCAGCACGCCAAACGCCAAAATATCTAGAAACAATCGAGTACGAAAATCAAGGGAGGCAACTTCGGTTGTGAAAATTTTTCTGTACTTTCTTCATTCGAAACTCGAACTCAGAAGTAGGGGGATCAGTGTTGAGTATAAAATAACCCCAGCCGAAGTTCGTAAGAGGCCGACCCTCCCAGGGCTCTTCCAGCTTCAGACCTTGTGCAGCGTCTTTCTGAACTCCTCCGGCTGTCCGAGCTTCCATAATACCATCCGGACTCTCCTAGTAGTCGACCTTCCACAGTGTCCTCCAGGTTCCTCCAATGGACGAACTCCTATCATGCCATCCAGACTTCTCCAATAATGAGCTCCTCCATTCATCTATCGGACTGCTCCAAATGCTCTTTGGACTTCACTATCAGTCAATTTTCTACAGTGATCGACTACTCTCTGAATCTCTTCCAGACTTCTTCCAGCCATGATCGACTTTACTCCGAACTTCTTTCGGACTTCGTCAATGACTGAGCTTCTCCAGCGGCAAGACTTCTATAGTAACCAGACTCCATCCAAGTTTTTACAGTGGTCGACCACCTTTCAAATTTCATCCGAGCTCCTACAAGAGCCGGACTCCATCTGAACTTCTACAGCAGATGGATTCCAGATGAACTTCTACAACCGACGGGCTCCACTAGTCGGATCTCTACTCCAAACTTCTATTATAAGCAGACTTCATCCGAGCTTCTATAATAAGAAGTCTCCATCTGAGCTTCCACGGCAACCGATCTTCATTCGAGCTTCTACAGTAAGCAGCCTCCTTCCGAATTGCTTCTACAGTAAGCGACCTCCTTCCAGATTCCTACAAGAATCGAACTCCGTCCAAACTTCTACAATAGAATTGAATTTCAGACTCCTCCAGCGGTCAACCTTCCACAGTATCCTTAAGACTCCTCCAGCGGACGAACTTCTACAGTGCCTTCCAAACTTCACTAACGATCGACCTTCTGCTAGATTCCTCATGAAATCGGACCTCTCCAGCAGACAGTCTTCAGACGAGCTTCTACATCAAATAAATTTCAGATGGACTTCTCTAACAATCGGACTCCTGTCAGACTTCTCTAACAGAAAGTTTCCGCCCGAGCTTCTACAGCAGATGACTTCCGCCTACAGCATCAATGCCCAAGGCACCCGACAACAGTGGATTCGTCAGCAACCTCGAAAACATCCGAGCCTCTCTTAGATTACTGAGACAGAGAGCCATTCCGCTCCATCAGACATCCCAACCGAGCTTCGACCGTCCAGCCCGAACTCTCTGACAAGTCACGATAATGGACACTACCCCACTCCATCTTCTGTAATAGATTCCACGTGGCCCCACCACTCTCTGACAAGTCGCGACAACGGACACCACTACACTCTCTGTAACAGTTTCTATGTGGCCCCACCACTCTTTGGCAAGTCGCGACAACGGATACCACTCCACTCTCCGTAACAAACTCCATGTGGCCCTGAACGGCCCACTACCAGATAGTTACAGACGTCGCTGTCAAGCGGTTACGTTCCTCTACCTATAAAAGAGACCCTCCCAGATACGTTCTCCTCTAAGTTCTAAACTCTATCTCGAAACTCTACTAAAATCCAATTCGAGTGCTCCATTTCTGTTGAAGTAGAGTACTGACTTGAGCGTCGGAGGGTCTTGCTGGAGCACCTCCAACTTCGGTTTAGACTTTCCTTGCCGGTCCCGACGGCAGCCGCGATCTCCTCGACTCCAGCTTCTCCAGCGTCGGCGGAATTCTGCACCAACACTTTTTTTATTGCTTTTAACTTTCTGCTTTCATGGGGTTAGAAGTTCCCATTAATATCAATAGTGCACACTTCTTGAACTCTATTAAGTTGATTTGATGCTTCCACCAGTTTTCAGAATCTTACTGCTGTCGGGGCTGTTGCTCTTGCATTAGTTATTTCATGATCTTCTGTTGTTGTTCCCACTGTGCCTCCAATATCTTCCTCATATCTTTTCTAGTAGCAGTTTGTTGTTACACTAATATTTGCATTAATTGAGAGGCAGTGATACGTTCGTTGAGCTGAATTTTGGATTCACTCGGGGTCTTGATTTGTCCTTGGAGTAATTTTAGAGGGCTCATTGGAATGCTTTTACGGATGTATACCATTGACCGGTAAGGGTGGGGTATGTCTTTTTGTTGTCTAGAGGGCTCCCAAGTACTAGAGCCATCAGCAAATCGAGTAGGCCTCCTAATATACCCATGTCCACTCCCTTATGCTATATCAATCTATACATATTATTGTTAGCATCCACATATTACTTTAATCTTAATTGATTTATGTATATATCAAAAATGTGCCTCAGATTAATTTTACTGAAATCTAGAGGTCTACCCATGTATACTCTCCTTGAATTAAACCTTAGGATCTTAAAATCTCAGCTCTGATACTATTCTATCATGCCCCAAATCTAACATCTGGTTTGGTCAATAACATGGCCACATGAACCCTCGAGCATCGCCCTAGAAATAATGTAAAGTCTTAAATCAAATAAAAATTCAAATAGTTTTAAAATTAATAAATAAAATCAAATAGTTTTATCAGGATAAATAGTCAACTTGTTCAAGTATAATTACTTTAAATATTTTATGATATCAAAAATTAAACTAACTAATAAACTAATAAATCCGACACTCAAATTTTATGTCCGACTCGACCAGTTATGCATCCTGAGATTCTGAAGGAAAAAAAAAAATTGAAGGGGTTGAGTTGTACATCCCAGTAAGAAATTGTATATAATTATACTAGTATAATAATATAATTCAAAAATAATATTTAATTGATGATAAAAATAATAAATTATAAAATCTCATATTATGCATCGTTTGTAACTCCATAGTTATATAAGTATATGATACACTTCATGCATATTCACAAAATCATGTCTTATAAATATGATTATGATCAATCAACAATTATCTTTAGAATTTTGGACTAATCATGATCATGCTCCAGTACATGACTGGCAAGCTCATGAACAATGTTTCTGTCCATCGTGGGGCTATTTTCAATTTCACATTCCTATTTTTAGTACCATATTTTTATCCATGGTGAGCTATCCTCAGTACCATATTCCTGCTCATACTAGGGCAATTCTTAGTGCCATGTTCCAGACTATATTCAATTTGATGTATGGTTAATCCAAATATCCCTTTTTTTATCATTGATTTATTAAATCTCATTTATTTTGGAAAAATACTATTCAATATTATTTTCTTTTGATGATTTCAATAGTTTATGTCAT
The DNA here is from genome assembly GCF_000442705.2 of Elaeis guineensis. Lineage (NCBI taxonomy): Eukaryota > Viridiplantae > Streptophyta > Magnoliopsida > Arecales > Arecaceae > Elaeis > Elaeis guineensis. Next base: position 34,127,475 of record NC_026002.2, read on the forward strand.
AATCCAAGTTGTCTAAAAAAAATTAGTATTTGATATAGCATATAGAAAATACAATCAATCATGAAGACAATCACAAAAAATATACCAGTCACAAGAACCAAAAACATGCGATGTAAAATTAAAACCAATGTATTGGTGATCATGTCCAAGTATCCTTACCTCGATCTATTGATGATGAATTTAATACCCTAAATATCAATCCACAAATCAATTTATAAATCGGATGCTAGGGACTTATTCAAAGATGTCTTGCCTGAAAGATTGTTTTCCGATAGAATCAATCTTAATATTATTAAAAAATAATAAAGTGTTAATTATTTGATTTAAACCCTCTATGAATCACTAGGGGTTCACTCCAAGTCCCCTTAATCTCTCTCTTTTTTTTCTTCTTTTTTTTTTTAATAAATTTTTCTCAATCTAGTTAGTAATAGAGATCGAGAGGAGAGAAATTAAATAAAAAAGAAAGAAAGAGAAGAGAGGTAGCCATCTCACTCTTTTCTTTTTCTTCTTTAATTAAACAGGGAATCCGAATCTCTATTCTTCTCGACTCTTCATTCAGCCATGGCCGTGGAACTCTAGTCGGCGGTAAACTATAGCATCTAGTGCCGATTGGGATGTGACCCCGATAGTAGGCACAGCCATTGGTGATCGGCAAAATAGAGGAAGAAATCTCGAAATAAGGAAATCTTGTTCTTACCCAAATATGACAATTTGCCACCTCCAATCGGTGGCAACAAACCTAGGAAAGAAGAGAAATTAAAGACTTAATAACTTACCTAGGTCCGGCGAGGCTAAACAAGGGTAACCGATGATTCCTCCGATGAAAACTCAGGGAGAGAAGTCAACGAAGATTCAAATCAGCGGCGATTATTTAAGCAATTTGTGGTGGAAAAATAAGAAGGGGATCACTATTTATAAGCAAGATTTAGGGTTGTTTTAGTCCATATTAGGTAGGCTAAATGTCAATCTTCGATGGAATTTATGAGAGAAAAAGACTCCCAGTCAAAGTCAGAGTCAGAGCCCTCTTCCTCCCCTCCTCTCACGTGCCACACACGCAGTTAGTTGTGGGATTTTGGGCTATTACATATATTCTTATATCATATGTGAACAAAGCAAGGCTCACGAAGCTTTTTTTTATTATTTAGGGAAACTAGTTAAAAAGGGCAGCCCAGTTACCAGTGGGATTTTGGGCTATTACATATATTCTTATATCATATGTGAACAAAGCAAGGCTCACGAAGCTTTTCTTTATTATTTAGGGAAACTAGTTAAAAAGGGCAGCCCAGTTACCACTAGCAATATAATTGTTCACAAACGAGCAATATGTGCAATTTTGTAACATCAAGGACTTCATGTTAAGGTGTTGTTATTATTACAGCCCATAAATTATTGACTTATTGTGATTGCATGGAAAAAATCCAAGCACAGTAGTCCAAATATTCACATCTCTATTCATTTAAAAAATAATAACTTATTTTATAAATAATATTATAATTAGATATATGTTTTTTTTTGGATAACTAGGATGAAGTAATTGTTATTTCATATTATCATATGATAATAATAATATATAGAAGCTTTGTTAATCCATGCTTCTCCTTGCATGTGATGCACTTGATAGGTTACTAAAAACACCATCCGGATAAGCCATAGTTTATCCTGTCAAGCAATTGCATGGAATTAAGTAGTTATGTCATTTAAAAAATGACATTCCCTTGATCATTTTAACAATCTCTGAATTCATTTTCTGATCCTTTTTTTGCCTCAGATGATCTCAAGTAGCACCTTCTATTCTCCATTAATGTCATTGGCTATGCATCATTTTCTTCCTCTAGCAAGATACAAGAGTTAAATTTGTTTTCAAAGAATTGAACTAGGTAAGACATACTGTTGAGCTGGACAAAAAAGATTAGAAATTCGGACTGGCTCACTCCAAAAGTATTTTGGTTATTTATTAATATAGGTGTAACTCAGCTTGATTTTTTTGATTATACTAATTCAATTCATAAATTCTATAGAATTTTAGTTCTGGTCATCCAAATATATTCTAAATATTTTTAGATACTAAGAAGCATATTAAAAGGTAGTAGTGCACCCCAACATTTTTTTTTTTAAATAAGGAAAAACATGATCAAGGAAAATAGTGAGAGAACAACTAAACTCTTTGTTTTTTATTTGAGAGGACAACTAAAGTCAACTAAGAGAGAAAAGGTGTAATGATATTTTGAACTTCCAAAATGACAATGCTACCACGTCCAAAACAATCTCAGCAACCACTAAACAAGAATATATGATATTCTTGAGGGCCAATAATTTTGATTAATTAAGAAAAAAAAATCCTATCATTTTTTCATTTCACCGTCGACAACTTGCAGCACTGGAGTCCTGGCCTTTGTAAATTCCTTCATCACTGTCTGCTCCCTAGAAGTAAAATGTCGGATCCTAAACTTCAATAAGCCTATGTGTCAAGCAAAGTCACAAATATTTAGTTCTACATTGGTAGATGAGTGATGGTCCCAATCTCAAGATATAGTTCACATAGGGGGACTATGTGGGACGTCGTTTCAATCTCTCTTCGTCAAATTCTCTTTCGTGAGAATATTGTTTCTAGTAGCAAGCCGTGATACATTTTCACTTTATCAGGCACCAAGATTAAGAAACATATAATAGAAACACTCATGGGACTTCAAAGAAAGATCCGTCTCCATGAACGTTCACAAAGGAGTTAAAAAGAGAGCAATGTGAAAGATCTCAAGGAATCTGTCATGGACTCATCAATTGATCTCCTAAATCAAGAAAAAACAAGAACCCCTCTTAGCCAACATTTCAAGATCTACTGCTTTTTGAATCAAGAGAATCTCATCGACCAACCTATCCTCTCAACACCTGATAAAGTTTTATTTCTCATATAAAATTTTGATCCATAATACATTTTGTTCTTGAAATGTTGCATCCTAATAGAGGGAGTGCTATTTTTGCTTCAAGAGGTTCAGATTGTATCTTTCATGCGAAAGAATGATTCACTTTCTACCGTGGCATCCACCATTAGATTGCATAATGCTTTCTTTGAGATCGGTATAGGTAAATGGAAGAGTACGGTTGGTGTGCTTTGATTTGTGCAAGATAAAAAGATGAATCATTCTTTTGCACAAAAGACGCAACCCAAACCATTGCTTCAAATGCAGATATACAAAAATCTTTTTCCATGCTATTTGTCACTCATTCCATATCTAGAAATCTTGCTAGCCATGGACATTTCTTCTTTTAAAAATGTCTAATCTTGGCACGCCTTCAAAAAAAAGATTGCAAAGATGGAAATTATTGCACCAGGCTGCACTGCAGGTAAAAATCATCTCAGATAAGGCCTCCCCTGGAAAACATTTGTGACGGGGGATATGGGGTCGGTTCCCACGAGCACGGAGCATCATTTTGCTTTTTGGGTACATCAAAATGCTATTCCAATGCAGCAAGATGTTTTGGGTAAAAAAAATTAGCAATACCTTAACAGTGTGATAAAGAGACCAGCTTTAGTTTTAACAGCGACGTGGCGTAAATTAAAAGATTAAAGGGAGCATTTTCGTGCCAGAAAAAAACAAAGGACGTACCATTTTGGCGTACGTGCTGTTTTTGGTATACAGTGTCCTTTTCTTGTATCTCTGATCAAAAAAATGGCCGAACAGTCCACACATCAGGAGGAGGCCAGAAGAAGTGGAAAAGTTTGACGGGTTCGTACGTCTTAAAAATAAAGCAACGGGCGATACGCCCAAAGCTACTCTGACATAAATTCACTGAGCTTCCTCATGAAAAGTGCAACGCATCTTAAACATCACTCAAAGCGTTTTCCAACGGGAAGCTGACTTTGCTTGGCTACGTGAGTATTCGTCCCAGACGAACGTATATTTTATATTTTATGATATTTAGTGCATGACAAGAACCTATATATTCATCGACCTGCATTTATATCTATCCTAAGATCAACAATGCTATCTTCATACAACTGAGTATATTGAGAAAATTATGTGAATTGATGTGGGGAACATCTCTCAGGTATTTTGGAAAATTTTTTTGATTTTTTTTTGGATGTATGCTGCTTCTTCCTAAAAGGATTTTAGCTCTTGGAGTTTCCATATATTAACTTGTCTAAGATCTTCAACACTTTCATGATATGGGATAATTAATTGAGTTTCCGGTGAATCTCCAACTGTTGCTTTACTTAGAAAAAGTTTTTGGAGCTCACAAAGATGGATGGCCATTCGTGATTGCATTGAAAAAATGTGACATCGTGGAGAACAACTTCTAGCTCTTAGTCCTCTTTTGTGGCAGAAAACCTCTTAGTTCTTTTCAAAAAGCTTTTGGTTCTCGGGATTTCCCTGCACTATCTTGTCTAAGGTTTCATAATGCAGGCTAGTTAATAGAGTTTTTGGAAAAGCACATGGATCCTCTACTGTACACCACATAGTGTGGTGCACAATACGTGCGCTATGCAATGCATGCCACATGCATCGTTCATCGTGCAATCAATGATGCATATGATGTACCATACCATACAGCGCATTGCATGCACGGCAAAAGATCCTTGTCCTCTGGAGAAACCCTTCCATAAAGCTTTATGCCCGAGTATGCTTGTGGCAAGAAAATTTGACACCGTGGAGATTAAATGCTCTCTCTTTCTAAACAATAAAAAGCCATATCTTGTTGAGAATTATTGCATATCCAACTAAAATTCTATTTTTTATACTCTATTTGAAATAGAATTTTATTTTAAATGTTACTCTATTTAATTATTTTCTTTGAAAGGTTGTTAAAATTTATATCCTAATGAATCTTTGGTATGTAGTCAAGATAGGAGTCAAACTCCTATCTACATGATGTTCTATTTAAAGGGATCTTTGGTGTTCCCTTAATGTGTGAAAAAACTATATAGGGAACCATATGGAACCGTGTAGAGAATGATGCCGAAAAGTATGGAAGAAAGAGAGAAAAAAGAGAGATTATTTGTTTATGTCGAGACTCTTTCGTGAGGTACCTTTGTAAGGTTTTGATCTTTATTCTTCTTTGAACAAATTATTTTTCTCTTTCAATTTTTTATTCTTCCACAATTCTTTTCTTGCGTTCTCTATAATTTTTTTTAGTGTTTATTTTGGATCTTAGGCCGGCATGATCAATCTACTACAAGTAGCGTACCGCTCTATATGGTATTAGAGCAAATATTTCAATGTTTGTGGCTTTACATAGTATCAGAGCCATAGGTTTGAAAATTGGTGATTCACGCATTAGTAGCTTGGAATGGTTGAAGAGCCTCTAGTAATTTATATTGCATGGTGTAAACATGTTGACTATTATTTAGTGACTCAAGAGTTAAATCATTATGGCTGAAGTTGCTACAATCAAAATATTAAACAACACTAATTATGCATTTTGAAAGGTTTGTATCAAATCTTATTGATCACAAAAGGTTTATGAGAGGTCGTGAATGGGACGGATATGGTGAAGCCATTAGAAACAAGAAAAACATGAAAAACCAAAGCTGCAAATATTGTTTATATTCTTCTAATGAATGTGGATGAAGATACTTACTAGTATATTTAAGATATAGAGGAGCCAAAAAATATATGAGATATTCTTGTTGCTCTCCGCTTAAAGATCAACGAGACTCGACTTCAATTTTTGAAAAATAAGACTAGTGCTATCAAACAAGGTAATCTTACAAATCTCCCAATATTTTCTTAAAAGGAAGAAATTGTTTGATGAGCTTGATATACTTGATCCAACTTCTCCTTATGATGAAAATAAATGGCATAGACTATTAGTTTGATATTTGAATAAAGAGTACTTATATACTAGCTATTTCTAGATGGGCTTAACAACCTACATTAGCAAAGTTGGACAACATACTTGTTAATCAAGAAGCACTTAATGCTTTCTTGAGAAAATTAGATGCAAAGTATCATTAGTGAAAAGCGGTCTTGATCATTTTTTTGTCTGTTACGTTGTTTGTTTGAACAGTGCTTTAAGATTTGTGCTGTGTCTCTTCTTGGCATGATTGTCGGAGATCCGATGGGCTGCCGTTGTCGTCAGTGTCGGAGTTCAAGGCGACCAGCTCATAGGAGCATCCGAAGGACTCAAAGGGTGTGGAACGGTCGGAATCGAGTCGGAGGAGGGCGGTGCAAGGATGCACCATCTGGATCTCATCGGAGTCATCATCGATGGAGGTGAGCGACCTATCGCGGTGGTTCCCGAAGGTTGTCGAGGTCATAGTGGAGGGCCTCAGGGAGAGATCGGAGCATTGGGCAGCCACAGCGGTGGTGGTGAGAAGTTTGGGAAGGCGAGTGGCATCAGACTTGGTGGCCTGAGATTTTTGGCTCCATGTCGAAATCAAGGGATCGATGGCAGCGTATGGACTAGAGAGGGGATCCTTCTCTTCTAATTCAGAGATGCTAAGGAATGAGATGTTGTTCTCCGATACCTGTGGAATGTGGAGGGGCAGCCGCTAGCATTGGAACCGTGGCAGTCGGGTTTGTTTCCAATGGATGGTGCGATCAGCACTGTGCTGGTTTGGGTCTGGTTGCCATGCTTACCGATGGAGTACTAGGAGGAGGTTGCGATCCAGGAGATTGTGCCCCCTGCCGATGATCTCCTCTCCATCGATGACTGCATGTTGGAGATGAGGTGGCTAAGGTTTGCTCAGGTGTCCGTGAAGATCGAGCTCTCCCAACCATTGAGGCTGGGTGTGCTTGCTAAAGGGTTGGATGGGTCCTTCTGGCAATGTTTTATCTTTGAAAACCTAAAAGGGGTCTACCTGAGATGCGGTTTCTTCCACCAATTAGAGGAGGGACGTTGGGTCGATGGGTCTTCCGAGGGTGCGGCGATCGGTTTGAACCCGAAGAATGTGGTCTAGGTAGAGGAGCTGGAAGGGCTGCTAGGAGTGGAAGGTCCATGCTTGGGACCATGGCTGCTGGCTATCTGACGATGCAAAATGGGGGTTGAGATGGCAGACGAAGGAATGATGAAGATGGGGGAGTTGACTCACCATACCGTCATGAGTCGACCCAAATCGGCTAGTCCTATGGCGAACTCAGAGTGGGTCAACTTGGTCGCAGGATTTGACAGCTGGATCCAATTGACCAAATTTGCTCGATGGAGATCGTCCGCCAAGACGAATGGTGCAGATGGCACCAGGATCTATGTAGGGGATGAGGAGGCACTGGAGCTGGGCGCTAACCCTTTTAGCCTGCTGGGCATTGGGGTTTTGGGCCACGACGTGATGAGCCCAGTGAAGCAGTCGTCAAGCCAGGAGGGTGGGTCGAAGGTGGTAGGCTAAACCCAGCCCAAGCGTGCCTGACCCCCTGAATTTGATGTGGGCCGGGTGCCACTCAAGCCCAGTGGAAAGGATTTGGGGTTGGATGGCCCCAAGAAGGGGTCCTCAAGGAATACTAGGCCCAAAGGAAGGCCCATGCTTTATCTAAGCCTTCCAGGGAAAAGGTAGATGGCCTTGGGGAGTTCGAGGTCTTCCTTTTCTTCTGCCAGAACCCCAGAGGTGGTGGGTGAGGTGGCCTCAGAGACTGATAGGGTAGCCTAAGAGCTAGCTATCCCAATCAGGGCAAGGATGTCAATGTAGACAATGGAGCTGTGCTCGGAGGATGACACCCTAGAAGATATTGTGGGTGGGGATCTGATGTAGTCGGTCGATAATATGGCTCTTCCCATGAGGATGCTGTAGCCAAATTGAGATAGGCCATCCAGGAGGAGGGAGTGAGCATGGAGCCACTTGATCCAATGGATGATGGGGTTGGAGAGGAGCTCAGGATGGGGAGGGGTCTAGTGAAGGCTCCCCTCCGATCGTGCCTTCTCCATGAGACTGCTAGTCTGGATCACCAGAGAGGCAGAGAAGCCCTCCTTCCAGTCGATCTTCAGCCAATTGATCCAACAGCACAGTCCTGATGTTTGTGTCTGAGCGAGACCAGGCTATCTAGGATGAGTTTTGCTCGGGCTAGATGGTGGATCTTGAGGACTTGGAGCTCCTATGTATTGGAGTCTAGGGGCCTATCGGGAGGCATCATGGTGATGTGGTATTGCGGCTTAATTAGGATGGATGCTTTTCATAGATATGAGCAGCAGGTGGCTCTAGGCACCTCAGAGCAGACTTGCGGATCCTGGCTTCTATCTGACATTTATGCAAGCACTAACTATAAGGAGCGAAGGGTGCTTTGGGCTGAGATTTTCAAACTGTTGCTACAAGGTCTGCAGTCCCTCATTGCCGGTGACTTCAACTACATTGTGGGCCCTCATGAGAAGAGAGGTGGCAAGCAGACAGGGGATGCATTTAGTCTAGAGAGTTCAGAGACTTCATCAGCAAAGCTAGTCTGACCGACCTGGGCTATATGGATCTTCAATTCACCTAGTGTAATAATCATCAGGGGATGGCCCAGTTTTGAGAGAGGATTGATTGGGTGCTTGCTTCTTCAAAGTAGACCTATCATTTTCTAGGACATCATGTTCAACACCTACCAAAGATTGCCTTGGATCACTACCCAATCCTCATCACCACGAATGGTCTTGACCTTCCTAGGGCTCATTTTCGATTCGAGAAGTTCAAGACTTTCTATCAACGATCGTGGGACCTCATTTGGGAGGTGTGGAGGATGCCTGTACATGGGGATGCGACGTACAGGGTGACTCGAAGGTTGGAGCTTGCCGGATGCAGGCTCCTTCGATGGAACTACTGTGAGGTGGGTGATATTTTCAGACGAATCGAGCAGGTGGAGGCGGATATCGTGGAGTTGCAGTTGAGGGAGGATCAAAAGGAGGGACTCCAGGAGTCGGCACTGCAAGAGCTTCGGGACAAGCTCTCGGAGCACCACTCTCTATTGAGACAGTAGGAGACCTTCTAAAGGCAGAAGTCTAGGATTTAATGGATTCAAAAGAGTGATGGCAATACCAGATTCTTCTACTAGTTTACCATGATTCAGAGGTCCACCAACTGCATCAGGAAGCTACAGGATAGCGATGGCAGGGTCATAGATGATAGTGAGGGGATTCATGGGTAGCTCCTTCAATTTTTTAGGGATCGCTGGCCGGTACCTTTGGGGGAGGACTACCCATCTAGGAGGCCCACACAACAAGAAAATAAGGATTTAGTTATCAAAAAATTGGTTATAAAATAATAAAAAATAGTTGCTAATCTTTTTTGCAATCAATTTTACGATCGATTTTAAGTTTTATAATATTTTATTTTTTAATATTGATTGTCAAATCAATTGCTAAAATCGATCACAAAATCGATCGTTAAATTTACTAAAATATTTTTTTATTAATAAATCATTCATAAAATTAGTCGTTAATTACTTTTAAATTTTTTTATTAACAAAATTGATCATAAAATCAATCACTAATTATTTTTAATTTTTTAATTAATATATCGATTGTAAAATCAATTGCTAATTTTGTTAAAATATTTTTTATTAATAAAATCGATCATAATATCAGTCACTAATTATTTTTAAATTTTTTTATTAATAAAATTGATTGCTAAATTTTTTAAAATATTTTTTTTATTAATAAATTGATCATAAAATTAGTCACTAATTATTTTTAAATTTTTTTATTAATAAAATTGATCATTAATTAATTTTATTTTTTTAAATTAATTTATAGATCATAAAATTGATCATTAATTTTATTAAAATATTTTTTTATTTATAAAATTGATCGTTAATTATTTTTAAATTTTTTAATTAAAAAATTGATCACAAAATCAATCATAATTTATTTTTTATAATATTTTAATTTTCAAAATTGATAGTAAAATCAATCATAAAATTTTAATTTTATATTTTTTAATATTATTTTTTTATAAATTTTATTTTTTATATTATTATTTAAAATAAAATTCACCTGGCATGGTCTATGGAGCGAGGCATGGACCAACAATTGGTTCCCTTCAGTTTCTTGCAATCCACTATGGATTGAGGGCATTTTTCATAAGTTTCTAGTGGCTCACGGCGGTAGGAGGCCGTCATAGGTGGGTGGACAAGGGGAGGCTATCACGGATGGTCATCTTGGAGGGGAGGGGGGCCATCATGGGTGGGCCGGCATGGGGAGGTCAGAGGGGAGGGAGGGCTATTATGGGCAGGCCAACGAGGGGAAGCCATCGTGAGCGATCGTTGGTGAGGGGAGGGGGGTCCATCGCAGGCGGGCCAGTGAGGGTAGGCCATCACAGGTGGTCACCAAGGAGGGGAGGGCGGGCCATCATAGGCGGGCCAGGGAGGGGAAGAGAGGGTTCGAGCATCGGAGAGGGGAGGGGAGGTCGTCATGGGTGGGCCGATAAGTGAAGGCCATCATGGGCAATCATCAGGGAGGGGAGAGGGCACTACTATAGGACAGGGCTACGACAGCAGTTTGAAAACACTATCGTAGCTCAAAAAATCATTGTCATAGATTACGACAGTGATTTCACAATCGCTGCCACCGTCGCCATCGTCGTAGGTCTATGGCAGTGGTTGTTATAATGGTTACTGCAATCGCTACCGTATATGGATATAGCAATGGTTATTAAATTGCTGCTAAAACTGATCTATCATAGTGGTATATAGTAGGGGTTGGTAAATCATTGCTATAGCATCTATAGCAGCGATTCTTAAACTGCTGTTATAGCTTCTATAACAGCGGTTTAGAAACCGCTACTATAGCTTCTCTGGCAGTGGTTAGAAAACTGCTACTAAATCTTCTACGACAATGATTTTGTAACCACTGCCATAGATTATGACAGTGGTTATCGAACAGCTATCATAGATTATAGTAGTGATTGGTGTAGATATATGACAGCAGTTGGTACGATACGGCAGCAGTTGCGCAACCACTATCATAAGCTGTTTGACAGCAAAAAATATACAAATTTATCATTTTTTTATCTTTTTTTACTTGATAAACGTAGTTCAATATATTATTGCTCAAATTAAAACTTGAAAGAACCAAAAATTTTATATAAAACTCAATAAGAATGCAAAAATATATCTCAAATACTCAAATTTTATTACTGATCAAATTATATTATAATATTTTAAATAAAAATAAAATATATAAAAAATCTACTAAATCTAAATCTTTTTTTTCAAGCATCTCATCATCACTGGGAGGGGCTGAAGCTGGAGCTAGAGGAGCTGGAGCAGGAGCTAAATTGGCTGGAGTAGGAGCTGGAGAGGCTGGAGCTGAAACACTGGCTAACATGTCCAAAATACTCAAAAAATCAGCTCCAAGATGAGTGGAGAGCTGTGTCACCATAGCAGACATGACGCTCTGTAGTTGAGATACGCACTCCTGCGCTTGAGTTGCCTGCATCAAGGCCTCATCAAGCTGCTCCTGACTAATGACCTCAAAAGTTTGTAAAGAGATGCTCACTTCAAACCAGTAGCTCATCAACATATGTCCAGACCTGCAATGAATCCTTTCAGAGTGCTCAGTTTTTAAGACCTGAGACAGATGGTCATAGGAAGCAGAGGTGTCCAGGCTCTCACTCGCAAGCATGTCTAACTGCTCCTGTAATTACAAATTCAAACAAAATCTCATAAAAAATGCTATAATACTAATCATACTCTAGTTATTACTTACAAAAATCTTTCCGACCGTGGTGTTCATCGGCCTGCCCTTCTTGTCCGTACAACTGGATTAGAAGGTGGTGCTACAAATGGGCATCACCTCTTCTCTCATCAGCTATAACAATCAATCAACTTGTTAAAAATATGCAAAAAAATAATAATTCAATAACTTATAAACTAAGGATCAAAATTTATTGCCTCTCTATGCACATGACTGGCTAGAGACTCACGGTCAAGAGTGTGCATGTATTTTTGAGCAGCCCAATTCTTTCGGTTCTAATGGAAGGCAGTTTAAAAAGTATTTAAATCACATAAGTTAAAATCAAATATAATTATCAGTGTAATAAAAAATTCATAAGTTACAAATTAAATCTGAAACTCCTGGCTCCTCCAATGCCTGACCATCCCCTCCCACTGAATCGAGGGACAGTCCTGGATCCAAGGAACAAGCTCCTCCTCAGTGTCCCTACGATGCTCTAGCCATCCTCTGTGGAGCTTAACCTTATAGTTCTGGTACACTCTCCAATCTTCTGCATTCAGACATCACGAGCTCTCACATGATCTGAGAAGTCATACCTTCTCTGCACAAAGTTATCAGAAGTCAGTTATAAAATTATTCTAATCAAACATAGTGTAAACATATCACATGCATATATATAATTAAGATACATTTATCCAAATTTTCTCCCACACTCGGTCCTCGACACCAGCGCCCATCAATCGCCAGTCTATAGACAGTACGAGAATGATGTCAGACTGCCTCACAAGCACTTCGAAAAAGGAATGCATCTCCCATGCGGTCTCTCCTACTAGCCTCCTCTCCTAATCGTACTCCACCATGACCTGATGCTGGTGGTTCCACACATGCAGCATGCATGTGGGATCACAAAATGTCCTACTGGATGATGCACCCACAATGAAAATATATTACGAATATATAAGAGTGTGCAATAATTATATAAAAAATAAATAAATAAATAATTGACATAATAAAAATTTACTCTCACTGGGATCGTGCGACATAAATGCCAGTGAAGCCTCATCGATGGGTGGAGTATGTGTCGGAGATGTGGCTATCGATGGAGGCTCAGATGTCGATGGTGCCAGTGAAGCCGAAACCAATGTGGAGGTGGATGGAGTATGCTCTAACAACGGCTCAGATGCAGAGCTCCGCATAGCCCGTCGAGGGGTGGGGATGAAAGCTAGATGATGTTTCAGTGCCATCAACATCAATGAATATTAACCAATATAACATGTTGTTGAACAATAGTATTAGTAGAGCATCAATAAATAAATACTAACATTTATACCAAGATGTTGAACTCATCACCCAATGGTATCTACAATATGGACATCACCATCACTCCTGACAAATATATCTGGGACCTCAACAACACCAGGTAAGTTTTATCCTAGAGAAACACTTTGTATGCATGATGCAACGTCGTCATCAACCTCGATATCATCAAAGATATGCCTAGGCACCATCCTCACAACGACACCCCATTGAGGCTCTAAGGGATCACTAACATAAAAGACTTAACTAGCTTGGGAGGCAAGTATATACGGTTCTTCAATGTGGAGATGGCGTTGTATATTGACGAGAGTAAAATCGCACTCATCATTCTTCATCTCTGATTGAGACAAGATGTCAAACCAATTATATTTCATCAATGCAACCCTCTCTTTAGAATAATAGTCTAAGATGACTATCTTTTCCACAATCCCATAATAGTTCAGACCCTCCTTACGAGGTTGTAAATCCCTCGAGCTAGTATAACACCCAGTGGTGAAGCTCAACATCATGCCACTATTTTATATTGCCATGTTTATGGATCGACTGTGAATATTGAATCTGTAGCCATTAATGATGAGCTATTTGTACTCACACACGGTATGATTAAGTCTCATTCAAAGAGCATGCACTTCAGGTTTCACATCATCGAGCAGTAATCTCTACACCTAAGAAGATAATACCTAATTAGTAAATATGTTCAAATAAGGTGTATAAAGCAGAAATATATACTCATTTACATGATCTTTGAACCACTCAGAAAACTCTTTACTGTGCATTTTCTCCTTTTTCGGCATACTTAGAGTGCCATATTTTACTCTTATGACCTCCTTGTGTTTGCTACATGCATAAAGAACAAATTTAGATATAATGAGATATTTTCTTCTAAGTAATGAAAAATAAATAAGACTGAATGACTCACCTTATATACGGCTCAATGACATCACAATTGAACAATATGTAGCGGTGCACCTTATCCCTTTCCTCAAGGCTCAAATCAATGAGGCGGTATGAAATGAAAAGTTTATCTGTTTGTAGAATAAACTTAAATGCAGGCTCAGTTGGCTCATACTGATTATCCTGATTCCTCATTGATCGATTACGATGTGTCTCGAGTTTGTTTAAGTATATGGTATAAAAATTCATACACTCTTGATCCAAATAACCTTCTGCTATAGATTCCTCCAGATGATTCATATTTTTTACATAATATTTTAACATTTGAATATTCCTCTCGATGGGGTACATCTATCGACAGAATACTAGATCTCTAAGTGCAACTTTTTTCACAAGGTGCATAGTGAGATACATCATAATCGTAAAAAATGATGGCAAAAATATCTTCTCTAAATCATATAATATAGTCACCACTCTTACCTTAATTTTCTTCACATCTTTCTTAAATAATCTCTTTATACAAATATCTCTGTAGAAGTTGCAAAGACAAATAACAGCCATTCTCACATTTTTTGGCAACACACAGTAAATAGCTATAGGGATCAACTCCTGCATCAACACATGGTAATCATGAGTCTTCAATCCATCAAGTATGACATCCTTACTATTCACATACTTTGATATGTTGCTTGAGTACCTATCTGGGATCTTTATGTTCTCCAACATAAAAAAATGTGGGCCATTCGGAGATTCATAACATAGCATGCATGGGAAGCCTCCACTATTCTCCCCTTATCGACTTTGGATGGAGAGATCTCCTAATACCATATTCTTTCAAGTCAAACCAAAAATTCAAGTCATCTTTGGTCTTATCCTTGATGTTCAAGATTATTGCCAATAGGAGCTCGCACACGTTCTTTTCAATATGCATGATATCTAAGCAGTGGCGTAATAAGTTTGTCTCTCAATATGGTAAGTCAAAAAATATGCTTTTTTCTCTCTAATTAAAGTGTATGTCATCTGCCTTTGATCAATGCTTCATCTTTTTACCATCAAGCAGATCATCTTTTTCAAATTCAATACTAAGACTATCTAACTCTCTCAATAGTTCACTCTCAGACATCCGACTAGGTACCTTATCTTCTTCAACAGTGCCATCGAAGGAGTGTGCATCCCTTCTGTATGGATGGTTTCGATGGAAAAAACGTCGAACCCCATAAAGCTAAAGTTCCTCCGATGTGTCAACCATTTAGACCGAATATTATTTCTATAAATCTGGTACACTAGCTCATCTTTCATGCTCTAACCTGACATTAGGGCATAAGCTAAAAAGTCATTTATTGTCCACATAAGTGTCGCACGCATGGAGAATGACTCATTCATCAAAGCATCAAAAGTTGGAATACTTTGAATGCTCTATTTTAGCTTAGTAATAAGAGGCTACAAATAGACATCAATGTCATTTCCTACCTCCATCGATCTAGGGATGAGCACTGTCATGAAAGTGAAAGATTTTTTCATACACATCCATGGTAAGAGGTTGTATACATAAGTAAACACTGGCCATACACTGTGGTTGGTATTCATGTGCTTGAATGGGTTGAAACCATCGTATGACAAGTCCAATCTCATATTGCATATCTCTTGTGTAAAGACAGAATGTATTTCATTAAACTTCTGCCATGCCTCTCCATCGGCTGGATGCCTCAATACATCATCTTTTCTTTGTTCCTCTTTATGCCATCTCATGTCTTTCGATGTCCTCACCGACATAAACAACTTTTGTAGTCTCGATATCAAAGAAAAGTGTCACATCAACTTTTAAGGTACATGGGTTGATGTGCCGTCTTTGTTCTACTTCCAACTTGATACACCGCACCTCCTGCACTCATTTTAGTTGGCATCGCCCTCCCAATAGAGCATGCAATCATTAGGGCATGCATGTATCTTGGTATAAGTAAAGTCCAACTGTTCAATAATCTTCGATGCCTCATAATTATTCTTTGAGATTTGTGCATTGTCTGAAAGAATATCCTCCAATAGCTCTAGTATACAGTTCTCCATTATTACTGAACCCACTAGAGTATTTCATATGATACAACCAGATTAAGAACTCAAGTTTTGCCATCTTTTCACACCCGAGATATAACGGAATATTAGCATCCTCCATCAACTTACAAACCTTCTCCACATCCTCACTGTTTGTCATTCCACTAACCACAGGATCAGGCATGGACATAGATGCACTATCATTGTGGCCAACAAATGGGAAGATATTATAAACCATTTGTTCCACTCTCCTATCATGTTGATTGCCTTCTTGCGGTTTGTACTCATCATGTTGATCCCAACAAATTTCATAGCTGGATTTAAAGTCATAAATAATGAGATGATCATTTACATCTTAACGAGGTAGCTAAAGCCCACCCATACACTTCTTACAAGAATATTGGATAAGTCCATGTTCCTCGAATTTTTCTACAACAAAATCAAAAAATATTTGAAGTCCAGCCTCATATTCTGACGAAAGTCTACTCAACTTCATCTACCCCTTATCCATTATAAAAATGGTGAAACTGTAATTAAATCATGTGCAGAAATGAGACACAATACAATAACATCAAGATAATTACCTATAAAATTAATTACAATTTTTAAACTATCCAAACTGGACAATTAATTGATCAATGTACATAATTCTCTCATCCGTACAAAAAATATAAATATACAAATATCATAAAATATATATATTAATCAAAAGATAGGTTTATGATTCTACGCACGGTCTAGAACCCATTGGAAAGTGGCACGGCCTATAACCCATCGGCACGGTCCAGAATTTGACGGTCCAGAATCCACCGACACAGCCCAGAACCTACCAGCACGGCCCAAAATCATGGGATCATTACATAGGCAAACAAAAAATATTATTTGCATTAAATATCATTTTCAGATATCAATACATTATAAATAAAAAATATTATTTACATTAAACATCATTACATACCAATGCATTATAAATAAATATTTAAAGGAATAAAAATACATTAAATATTATTTTCAAATATGCAATAAATGCATCCTATTACCAACTAATAGGTAAAGATAGATCCTTTTTCATTCAAAAATTATAGTTATTTTATAGATTCATTATAGCAATCAAACGATATGCAACAAGGATCGAAAAAATTTTGATAGTATTTCTCTTTAGTTCTTCCATGTAGGAAGAACAAAAGAAAAATACTGTCCGAAATTTTTTTCAAACCCACAGCATACCATTTGATACTAAAACTATCTATAGAATTATTTACAATTTCTAAACTGTCCAAATTGGATAATCAATCGATCATTGTACATAATTCTCTCATCCATACAAAAATATATAAATGTATGGATGCTATAGATTATGTACACTAATCAATTGACAGGTCTATTGTTATGCAATGCAACAAGCAAAAGTACCAGGGACTAAATAGTAACTCAGAAGGTTTTATGCAATAAATTCTACAATAAGAATTACATTAATTCTAAAGTAAAAGGGAGGCTCAAATTCACTATTTAATCATACATTATAACATTAATTTTGATATCCGCTACAAGTAAACCAAATCGACTGTGAACGATTGCCCACTAAACAGCCGTAGGCTATCCAAGATCACTTTGCCATTCAAAATTAATAAAATATTTATAGAAGAAGAGAAAAAATAAGAGAGAAATATCACTAGAATCATGCTAAGAATTAACCATTTTTCATTCGAAATTATTACAGCCTCTTTATAAAAAAAAATACTTCTCATAAAGTGGCATGGCTCAGACCCCATCGGTATGGCCCAGAATCCGTGGGTCCAACCCAGAACTGCCGGCCCGACCTAGAACCCGATGATCGAAAACCCACTAGGACGGCCCAAAATCTGCTGGCACGGCCCAAAACCCATTGGTATAGTCTTGAACCCATCGGCACAGCCCAGAACTCGATGGTCTAGAACCCGACGGCACGGCCCACAGCTGCCAGCAAGGCCCAAAACCCACCGACGATAATTTTTTTTAAATATTATTATGACATAATTATTATTAAATATTATTATGATATAATTATAAATATAATTATAAAAATAATATAACATGAAATGAAAATAAAAATAAAAATCATACCTACAGCTGTGGGGAGGGGGTCACACAGAGCTACGGGGGGGTTGCCGACAGCGGTGCTAGAGGAAGGGGGCGATGGCAGGATGCGACATAGGGCCAAAGGGGGTTGAGGACAAAGGTGGCCGGGGCCGAGGGAGGTGGGGCATGGGGCCAAAGGGGATCGACGGTGAGGCTGAGGGAATAGGGAGGCGGGGCCAGGGAAGAGAGAGGTGGGCCGGGGAAGGCCGAGGCCTAGCAAGGTGGGCTCGAGGGAAGAGGGCGGCAAGGTCGGGAAAGAGGGAGGCAGGGCCGGGGAAGGCCAGGATCGAGGGAGACGGGATCGGGGGAAGAGGGAGGCGAGGCTGGGGAAGAACAAGGAAAAGGGAGGTAGGGCAAGGGACCGAGGGAGATCGGGGAAGGGGGAGCTGGCGATAGTGCAAGAGGGAGGGGGTGGCAATAGGGCGGGCCAACGATGGAGAGGGTAGGGCTCAAGTAGAGAGGAGAGAGAGAGAGAGGAGGGAAACCAAAATGCTGGTGTGAAATGAAGAAGAGGGGGTGGGCTGGGAAAAAGACCTAACCTATGGCTGTGGTTTTAAAAATTGCTGCCATATATCACCAATAACCACTGCCATACGCGACCTATTACAGTGGTTATGCAAACTACTGCCATATATCACCCATAACCGCTGCCATACGTGACCTATGGCAGTGGTTATGCATAACCGCCGCAATAGGTACATATGGCAGTGGTTATGAATAATCGCAGCCATAGGTAGAATATAAATTTTATATTTTTTTTGAATATGATATAATTTTAAAATTTAAAATCTATCTTCATCATTCATTATTTAAGTAATTATCATTAAAGTATCGTCACAAAAAATCACCTCAATCCAATAGCCCTAACTATATCGATCAATAAAATTTGATTTCGATGGTCACGAACGATTGTATGATAATCTGATAGATATAGACCATCGATGGATCTAAAAACTTACAACGATGATCTCGATGATGTTTGAAGCACACTATCAAAATTTTAATCGTTAAATAAAAAATGAGTGATCAAAAGGTCAAACAGTATCTGATTATGAGATAATTTTTTAGATAAATGATCTTTACTACTACTTTAATTATTTATATATTAGTAATCATAAAATTCAAACCATATATATAAAAATGATCCAAAATTATATGTCTCTTGATACTCATTCTTAAAGTCCTTAAGTAATTATACTTGTGCTTTTATAAGATCTACTTAGCATGGACAATTCATGTTGGCATGGTTTGGATTTTATGATCACTATCATATAAATAATTAAAATAGTAACTAAAATTATTTATCTAAAAAATTATCTTATAATCTAACGTCGTTTGATCTTTTTATCATTAATTTTTTATTTAACGACCAAAATCATTCTATGCTAAATTGACCATGATAATGATGTCCGATTGAAGTAAACTTTTGATAGTATGCTACAAATATTATCAAGATTATTATTATAAATTTTTGGACCCATCAATGGTCTCTATCTATCAGATCATTATGTGGTCATTCGTGACCATCGAATCAAATTTTATTGATTGACATAACTAGGGCTATCAGATCGAGGCAATCTTTTGTAATCATACTTTAATGATAATTATTTAAAAAATGAATGGTGAAGATGAGTTTCAAATTTTAAAATTATATCATATTTAGAAAAAAATATGAAAAAAATTATATTCAGCCTATACAGCAACGGTTGCATGAAACCGCTGCTATACATTTTTAGCAGCAGTTACATAACCGCTGCCATATCAGTTATAGCAGCAGTTATTATTAACCACTACTATACATTTCCTATAGCAGCAGTTACACCTAAGCACTGCCATAGGTCGAAGATATGGCAGCGGTTACTACAATCGCAGTCATATGTCGAACCTATAGAAGCGGTTACAAATAACCGCTGTCATAGATCGAACCTATGGCAGTAGTTATTTGTAACTGTTACTATATCTCCAACATATAGCCGCAATTAGTCAACCACTGCAATATCTAGAACATATTGCAGTGGTTATTTGTAACCACTGCCATAGGTCAGGACTATGTCCGTAGTTATATTTAACCACTGTCATAGGTTCGATCTATAGCAGCAGTTACTTATAACCACTGTCATATGTCCAATATATGACAGCGGTTATGAATAACCATTACTATACTTACTATGGCAGCGATTTTTGAACCGCTACCATAGTAAGCACTGCCATAGGCCTGTTCTGTAATAGTGGGAGGTTGTCGCGGATGGGCCGGCGAGGAAAGGCTGGAGGGGAGGATAGGCACCGCGGGTGGACCAACAAGGGGAGGCTGCCGTGAGTAGTCGTTGGGGAGGGGATGGGGGGCCATCATGGGCGGTTGCCAAGGAGAAGAGGGTGGACCATCATGGGCGGGCCCGAGTACGGGCATCGAGAAGAAGAAGGGAGGTCATCGTGGGCGGGCCGACGAGGGGAGGCCGTCGCGGGCAGTTGTCGAGGAGGAGAGAGGAGGCCATCACGGGCAGGCCGACGAGGAGATGTCAGAGGGGAGGGGAGGCCATCGCGAGCGGTCACCAGGGAGGAGAGGGGGTGCTATTACAGGTGGGTCTGCTAGGGGAGGCTATCGTGGGTGATCACCATGGAGGGGAAGAGGGGTTTCGAGCATCGGAGAGGGAAAGAGTGGAAAAGGCCAGGGAGGAGAGGGGGAGAAGGCAGGTTATAAAAAAGAAATCGATAGCGCCAATTAATTTTTTTTCAAAATTTAAATTTGTGATCAATTTTTTGATTGTAAAATATTAAAAAAATTTTATGATTGAAAAATCAATCATAAATTTAATTATAGAATAAAAATAATTTAAAAATTTTAAGACTAATTTTTCGATCACAAAATTAATATTTTGCAACTAATTAAAAAATTGATCATAAAATTATTTATAGATTAAAAATAATTTAAGAATTTTATGATCAATTTTTTAATCAAATTTTTTTTTAATATTTTATAAATATATAAGTTTTACAATCAAAAAATCAATCATAAAATTTTTAAGCTATTTTTTAATCTATAAATAAGTTTGTGATCAATTTTTTGATCATAAGATTTTTTTTTTAATTTTACAATCAAAAAATCAATCATAAAATATTTTAATTATTTTTTAATTTAAATATATGTATGATTGATTTTTGACTGTAAAATATTAAAAAATTTATGACCAAAAAATCCATCATAAAATGCTTGAATTATTTTTTTAATCTATAAATAATTTTATGATATATTTTTTGATCATAAAATTAATATCTGGAGATCAAAAAATTGGTTGTAAACTTATTTATAGATTAAAAAAATAATTTAAATATTTTATGATTGATTTTTTGGTCATAAATTTTTTTAATATTCTGTAATCAAAAAATTGATCATAAATATATTTTATAGCTGAATATAATTTTTTTTTTTAAATATAATATAATTTTAAAATTTAAAGTCCATCTTCATCATTCATTATCTAAATAATTATCGTTAGAGTATCATCATAAAAGATCTTCTTGATTCGATAGTCCTAGCTATATCGATCAATAAAATTTAATTATGATAGTCATGAATGATCATGTGATGATATGATAGATAGAGACCATCGATGGGTTCAAAAATTTACAATGATAATTTTGATGATATTTTTAGCCTACTATTAAAATTTTATTTCAATCAAACATCATTATCATGATCAATTTAATATAAAATTAATTAGATTATTAAATAAAAAATAAGTGATCAAAAGATTAAATGACATCCAATTATAAGATAATTTTTTAGATAAATAATCTTTACTACAATTTTGATCATTTATACGATGGTGATCGTAAAATTCAAATTGCATATATATGAACCATCCAAAACTTTTGTAACTGATTGGTCACAAACTTATTTATAGATTAAAAAAATAGTTCAAGAATTTTATGATTAATTTTTCGATCATAATATTTTTTAATATTTTTAACCAAAAAATTGATCATAAATATTTTGATTGTCTTTACCACATGAATGAGGGAAGGGACATCGATCACTGATCATATATTGTATGTGATCGAGCAGATCGAGCACTTGAGCAAACTCAGATTTTCCTTACATAAGTAGCTAGAAAAAGATGTAATTATGAATTCTTTGTCCAAATCTTATCTACCCTTTCTTAGTTATTATAGAATGACTAAGCCTGCAGTAAACTATCATGATTTGCTAGGATTACTACAGACCTTTGAGAAGGATAACCAACTTCAAAAAGAGCTAGTGAATATGGTGGGTGGATCTTTTTCTGGACATCGTCCCTTTAAGAAAGAGGAAAAAAAAAGAATAAGAAGAAGGTACAGCATGCTGGGGCTCCAAAGCTCAGTCAGAGTAAGAAGTCAAAAATTGATAAGAACCAGACATAATACTTCTTCTATAAGAAGCATGATCACTAGAAGAGGAATTGTCCTCAGTATATAGCCTCTTTTGACTCCAATAGGCCGAACAAGAGAAAGCAGCAATCTGTTGCTGGATAAAATACTTATATAATAACTCCTTGTAATTTCTCTATGTGTGATAATACTGCTTGGGTATTGGATTTTAAAAGTTTAATTAATATTTGTAATTCGTTGCAGAGATTTTAGGTCACTAAGAAATTCAAAGATAACGAATGGTTTCGAAATATTGGAGATGGAAGTCTTATTCCAATTCTAGCCTTGAAAACTATTCAATTTGTTTTTGAGTCTAGGATTGTTATGTTAGATGATTGCCATTATTATCCTTTCTTTTTGATGAATGTCATCTCTATCAACCTTTCGACCAAAGTTGGTTTTAACTTTTTAATAAAAGATATTTTTTTTGATATCATTATGAATGATACTACAATTATGCATGAATAATTAAAATATAGCATATATCTTCTATCATAGCCTGTAAGTATAATGTACACATCTAATAAACACCCTAAGGTAGATAATATCAGTGATGCTTATCTTTGGCATTATTGGCTAGATCATGTGAATAAAAATAGAATGGACAGGTTAACTAAAGAGAAAATCTTCGAAATTGATGATTGTGAATCATTACTGACCTGTGAAGCTTATCTTCTTGGTAAGATGATAAAATCATCTTTTAAAAAAAAAGATGAGTAAGCCACTGATGTTCTAAATCTAGTACATAATGATGTATGTGGATCTATGAGCACAAGTACCAGAGATGGGTATAACTACTTCATTACTTTCACTGACGATCTATCTAGGTATGGATACGTCTATCTTATGAAGTATAAATCTGAATTATTTGAAATGTTCAAATGATTCCATAGTGAAGTAGAAAAATAAACTGAGAAGAGTATTAAAATCTTCGATCAGATCGAGGAGGTGAATATCTTTTTAATAAATTTTTGATATATCTAGAAGAAAATAAGATTCTCTCATAATGAACCCTTCCTCAGACACCACAGCATAATGGGATGTCAGAAATGAGGAATCAAACACTGTTAGATATGGTTCGATCTATGATGGGCTTTGCGAGTCTACCGATCTTTTTTTGGAGATATGCTCTAGAAACTGCATGCTATATTCTGAATAACATTCTGAGCAAATCGGTTACTAAAACTCTATATGAGATATGAATCGGGTGTAGGCCAACATTCTCTCACCCTAGGATTTGGGATTGTCTGACGTATGTCAAACATTTATCGATCGACAAGTTTGGACCAAGGTCTGATAAGTATATATTTGTAGGATACCCAAAGAAAATAAAAGGGTACTATTTCTATCTCACTAAAGAACAAAAAGTATTCATCAGCAATAGAACAGTCTTTTTGAAAAGAAAGTTTCTTAAAGAAAGAACTGATGCCACTAAGATCGAACTTGGTAAAGTTCGTGAGGTAGAAAATTATACACCTTTGAGTAGAAATACAGAATCAAATTTGATTAGAGAATCAAATTCAGAACCTGTCATAGGGGTGCTATTGAGAAGATCGGATAGAGTACCGCATCAACCAGACTGATACTATGATTTTTTGATCTGAGATGGTGATCCTATCGAACTAGAAAAGAATGACGAGATTCGATCACCTATATGGATGCCATACAGAAGTCCGATTCTAAGAAATGGCTAAAAGCCATAAAATCTGAGATGAAGTCTATGGAGACATTTGTTCATGATCTAATTTCATGAAGTCTATGAAGTCTGAGAACATCAAGTGAGACATTTATAAAATCTGAGATGAAGTCTATGAAGTCTCTTAAAATTTCATGATCTAAGAACATCAAGTGAGACATTTATTCATAAAAGATCATGTGCCAGATAATGTTTATTTGCTTGATAAATTATTGCATCTTGATAGTATTAGTTTGATCTTTAGGGCTTTGTCAATCCCCTAGTTGAACTATACCTTTAGAGCCCTTATCTAGTTCTCCCTTGATTTGATCTTATCTAAATTGATTGATTCTTAATCCCACACTTGATTCATTTATTTTGATTTTGATATCATTTTTGATCATTGATTTGATTTGCCTTTGATCCCTATCTTATTTGAGCTAATTTTTCTTTGATCAAAACTTTTGAACCATTATTTTACTTCGAGGAGTCGACTCACGGTTGCAAGAAAAAATAGTTTTGTGATGAGTCAACTCCTAGAGTTACTGAAGTTGAACCCTCTTCAAGAGCAAACTCTTGATTTAACATGAGTCAACCACTATGTCTGAGATGGATTTTCTAATTAGAGACATCTCGTGGCTCTATCATTCTATTCCTTTTTCTTTTGAGCCGAACCTCATTCAAACCTCTCTTCCACCAAAATTAGACCTTTCATTCTCTATTTCCAACCTAATCTTGTGATCCTTATTCCCCAATGGCACCCCGAAAGCAACTCATGCAAACAAGAGGAAAACTCATGTAGAAAATTCATGGATCTAAGGCTTCCCCAAGTTGTTCTTTCGTGCAAGAAAGAATTTGCCCACTTACACTGGATTAGTGAGAAAATTTTATGGTAACATGAAAGTAAGAGTTGGAGGTCCTGTTTCCAAAGTGAAAGACATACAAATTGAGATGCACTGGACACACACTATATATACAGACCGATGTGAGCACCTTGGATCGTTTCGAGCAGCGACATGTTAGATTAAGATTTATTGGATCGAGATGATGTCGAGGGTATCGAGGATATCAGTATTGGCACTCATACTATAACAGATGATGATAATAAGACTCCTATAATAGAATCTATTGTAGTAGATATCAAGACTAAGGAACCAATAATACAATATAAGAGACTACTTCTCTTTTATGGATCCATTGTCTAGAGAGTTCAGATTATCTACTTGATAGATTGGATGAGGATTCATTGGTTAAGAGAGTTTCCACCATGATCATCATCTTAGTTTATACAGAGATTCAAATTCAAAGATACACTTTAAAGATGTAGCAGACAAAATGAGATAAGATAGAGGCATTATTTTCGGTTAGAGAGGAATCAGTCAGATTGATCCAGGCACTCACTTCAGTGAGAAAGGATGTTCATGATTGGGATCAATCATCCAGAGACATCAGACCATCCTCTCCTTCTAGTCAACTTGGACTTACATCTTAGGATTATCTTGACTTATACTTAGGATACTAGGATTTCTTTTATAGAGTTAGTGATCCTAGCAATCCATTTCTATCATCTATATAGGAATTAGCTCTCATACATTTTGTATATTTTCATATTTACATCATATTCTGTATACATATTTTGGCTAATCAACAAAAATTTGATCTTTTATAAAAATTTAATATACTTGATTGAATATTCATTTTGTTTATCAAATAAAAGAGGAGAAAAATATATTCTTGCAAAGCTTATGTCTTTAAAATTAAATGCATATGCATGATTTGGAAGAAAAAAGAAGAGAATAAAGAAAAATAAATTTACCAGCATTTATTATGAAATACATGGAGAGAAAATATTATTTAAATATTATAATTATAGAAATCATTCTTGAACTTAAAAGAAAATTTATTGATAAACTTTTATACTTTGCTTGTCTTGACCTAGTCATATAAATTGGTTTGAGCATTCTTGTTATTATGTTTATTTGATTTGTTTTGAAGGAATCATTTTTTAATATTAAAAAAAAATATTCATACTTTGCATGCTTTCAGTATTTCTATCATTTTTGCTTCTTTGAATTTGTGAAAAAATTTTCTTGAACTTAAAGGAAAAATCCTTATTAATCTTGAAAGAAAAATCATTGATGAACATGTGTATTTTATTTATCTTGATATATTTGAGGATTCATATAATTTTGTTCATTTGGTTCATTTTGAGAAATTTATTCAAACTTTACAAGCTTTAATCTAGTCATTATTTCTATTATTTTGCTCTGATTGATTATTTTCAAGAAATAAATTTGAAAAATATTTTCTTGAATCTTTTGAAATTAGTATTAAGCTGAATTTTTCAAGTAAGTTGTCAATTATTTTCGAGAAATAGATTTAAAACTTACTCTTCTTAAATCTTCAAACGGCATCATTAAGTGGTATCAAAAAATTTTTAAGGAAGATATTATTTGATTTGAATTTTAAAATAATTGGTATCAAGAAAATTATTTTTTAAGAAAATTTTCACAAGTGGTATCAAATAATTTACTATTTGTCTTGTATTCCATTACTCTATCTTTTTTTTTAAAAAAAAAAAGAAGGATATTTTATCTCAAATCTGATTTTGCATAGTTGTATTCTTAATGTGATATCATTTGAGATAAATTCAAGAATTTCATATATTTTTTGAACTTAATTGAGTGATATTTCTTAAGAAAAGAAAGAGATGCTCTTATTGAAAAATAAAATATCTCTTTATGATTTGTTGGTATCAATTCAAAGTGATTTATCATTTAGATATAACTTTAATTGATTTATATTTTTCAATCAAAAATTTTCATAATTAGTATTATAATTTTCATAATTGATATCAGATAGATTATTATTATCTTGTACTCTATTATTTTATCTTTTGGTATAAGAAAAGGAAAAGAATGCTTTGCCTCAAATCTATTTCATATAGCTATTATACCTTTGAGATAATTTCTAAAGATTGATATCTTTATGTACCAAATTGATTGATACTACTTAAAAAAAGGAAGAAATGACTTCTTGAAAAACTAAATATATTTTATACTTTATTTTGAATGAATCCTTTGTTTTGAAAAGCTTATCTTCTTGAATCATTGAAGTTCAAAGCAATTAATTAAATTTGAGAATATGTTTAATGCATTGATTTTATTCAAAAAGGGGGAGATATGTTTTAAATTTATGTTGTTCAAAAAAGGAAGAATGCTTTTGAATCTACATTGTTCCAAAATTGAATCCGAATTTGCTACAAACTTTCAAAATTAGGGAAAAGTTACAAAAAGAGGAGAAGTTCTAAAATATGAATTTAAAAAATGAAATCAAAGCTAAATTTGAAAGGATGATAACTCAAATCAAATTCTAAAAATTTAATGTATGTATCTAAAATTTGAGTTGATTTTGATGATATTTTTTGAATTTTTCTCTTACACTTCTTGATGTTATAAAAAAAGAGGAGATATTGTATGCTGACTATATTCTTGAATTACTTGAATTGATCACATGCTTGAAATGCTTAAAATTCTCAGAATTGCTTGAATTGATCATATACTTGAAATGCTTAAAATACTCATTTGTTTGAAGTAAGACAATCATTTGGAATGAGTATATATTAAAAAGTGCATTGATTTTTTAAATCTAAATTTAAGATAAATTGGATTATTAATGAAGTATATGTTTACAAGTACCTATTTGTTCACTTCATGATCATATTGATAAATTAATTGAAATACATTAAGGGGTGCTTGGTTTGTGATCGAAATCAGAATCAAAATGGGAATCAAAATGATTTGGAGTCAGAATCAAATGACCAAATCCTCCAAAGTGCTTGATTCATGACTAGAATCAAAATCAGAATCAAAATTAAAATAAAAATTTGAATCCATAGAGGAGAGTAGGGATTGAGTTTTATGTATATTGAGTCATTCCTATTCCATCCTGAAATCAGAATCGAAATCGAAATCAAAATGCGACTCCTCCCAACCAAACTGTTGGAATGGTAGTCATCCATTTCTATTCCAATTCCAGACCCCCACTCCCCCAACCAAGCACCCCAAGTTTTATTATGCATATACTCAAAGCTTTATCATCGTCAAAAAAGAAGATATTGTTGATCCTATGATTGATTTTGATAATTATATAATATTAAAAAATTATGATACTAATCATGTATTTCAAGAGTGGATGTAGAATTTTTAAAGTGTTCAAAATAAAAAAAATCATCCTTGAAAGAAATTCTCTTAAGATGTCAAGCAAAAGTACTTCAAAGAATGAAATTCTATAAATCTATCTCAGAGAAGTCGACCCCAAGAAAGAGGAGTTGACTCTGGCATGCTTAGAGTATACTGGTATGCACTTGAGTCGACTCCTGTGAAAGAAGAGTCGACCCTCTTAGTGAAGACAGAAAGCTATATTTTTAGGATCTCAGCTTAGATCGACCTCTGAAGAGTTGGAGTTAACCCCTGAGGAATTGGAGTCGACCCTTGGCACAGCAATAACAATAATGACTAGTTTTTTATACTTTTCCAATGAGTAATTTTTGGCTCCAACGGCTACTCCAAGGCTTTCAATAGCCAAAATTCATTCTTCAGCAACTTTCAAGCCTATTAAAAACTAGAGAGTCATTTGAGAAGTAAAGATAAGTGAATTGAAAGGAAAAATATTTCATTTATTGAGAGTATTATTGAATATCCTTGAAAAGAAAAAACGAGAAGAATTTGGGGCACAAAATTTAGCATACTTTCAAGAGCAATCTTCTTCATCATCTCAACATTCTCTTAAGCATAAAGAAGAGAGAGTTAAGCATCAAAAGAGCAAATTATCAGCTTCTTCTCCATGCTCCAAAGAGTTTATTTATTTTTATTTTCTATTCTCAAATTTTATCTTGTATCTTGTTTTCTTTATAAATTTCTTTAGGAGAAAGATACTTGGGGTTAGACCCATTCAAGCATAAAACTAGATACTGCAGGTTTTGGTTGGTGAGCTCATAAATCAACTAGGTTGATTGTGAACCCAAAAAATAATCAGTATACAATTTTGCTTGGTGACCCTATAAACTAACTAAATCTGTTTGTGATCCTAGGTAAAACAAATATGCTATAATCGGACTGATTATAGTGAAATTTCTAAGAAAAATGTGGAGAGTGGATGAAGGTGCAAGATTGCATCAAACCACCACAAATTTTCTTATGTTTGTATTGTACTTGCCCTTATTTGTTTTACTAACTTTTAATTCATCTCACTATAAGAAAAGAGTATTTTTGTGATGAAATTATTTACGATATAAATAATTTTCATCATCAAAAACTATATTTATGATAAAAAATTAAATTCATCATAAATAATAAAATATTTATGATAAAAATATTTTTCATCATAAATAGTTTACTGTCAGTGATGGAAAAAAAATTTATTAAAAATATGAATTATTTATGATGAATATTTTCATTATGAATAATATATCATTTATTTTAATTTTAAATTTCAAAATATTCATGATAAAATTATTTTCATCATAAATAATTTAAGTATTTATGATAAAAAATATTTTTTTCATCGATAATAACCTTATTCATAATGAAAATATTTCATCATCAATATTTGAAAAAAAAAATTAAAAAAATCAAAAATTATAGATTATTTATGATGAAAATATTTCATCATAAATAATTAAGTATTTATGATCAAAAATATTTTTTATCATAAATACTTGATTATTTATGATGAAAATATATTCATCACCAATATTTTGAAAAAAATAAAAAATTCAAAAAATTCAAAAATTATAGATTACTTATGATAAAAATATTCCATCATAAATAATTATTTATTTATAATCAAAAATAATTTTTATCATAAATACTCAATTATTTATGATGAAAATATTTTCATCATCAACATTTTGAAAAAAATAAAAAATTTAAAAACTTTAAAAATTATAGATTATTTACTATGAAAATATTTCATCATAAATAAATGAGCATTTATGATCAAAAATTATTTCCATCATAAATACTTAATTTTTTATGATAAAAATATTTTCATCACCAATATTTTTAAAAAAATAAAAAATTTTAAAAAATATAAAAATTATAGATTATTTATGATGAAAATATTTTATCATAAATAATTAAGTATTTATGATCAAAAGTAATTTTTATTGTAAATACTCGATTATTTATGATGAAAATATTTCCATCATCAATATTTTGAAAAAAATTAAAAATTTAAAAATTTAAAAAATTCAAAAATTATAGATTATTTATGATAAAAATATTTCATGATAAATAATTGAGTATTTATAACTAAAAATAATTTCTACCATAAAAATTTGATTATTTACGATAAAAATATTTTCATCATCAATATTTAAAAAAATAAAAAATTTAAAAATTATAAATTATTTATTATAAAAATATTCTAAAGCAAAAAATTAAGTATTTATGATCAAAACTAATTTCTATCATAAATACTAAATTATTTATGATAAAAATATTTTCAATGCCAACATTTTGAAAAAAATTAAAAATTTAAAAATTTAAAAATTATAGGTTATTCGAGATAAAAATATTTCATCATAAATAATTAAGTATTTATGATCAAAAAAAAATTTTATCATAAATACTCGATTATTTATAATGAAAATATTTTCATCATCAATATTTTGAAAAAAATAAAAAATTTAAAAATTATAGATTATTTGTGATGAAAATATTTCATCATAAATAATTGAGTATTTATGATCAAAAATAATTTTTATCATAAATACTTGATTATTTATGATAAATATATTTTCATCATTAATATTTTAAAAAATTAAAAAATTAAAAAATTTAAGAATTATAGATTATTTACAATCAAAATATTCCATCATAAATAATTGAGTATTTATAATCAAAATAATTTCTATCATAAATACTTAATTATTTATGATGAAAATATTTTCATCACTAATATTTTGAAAAAATAAAAAAATAAAAAAATTTTAGTTTATTTATGATAAAAATATTTCATCATAAATAATTGAGTATTTATGATCAAAAATAATTTTCATCATAAATATATAATTATTTAAGATGAAAATATTTTCATCTCTAATATTTTGAAAAAAATTAAAAATTTAAAAAATTTAAAAATTATAGATTATTTGTAATAAAAATATTTCATCATAAATAATTGAATATTTTTTATCAAAACTAATTTTTAACATAAATACTTGATTATTTATGATGAAAATATTTTCATCATCAATATTTAAAAAAATCAATAATTTAAAAAAAATTAAAAGTTACTTATTATTTGCGATGAAAATTTTTCATCATAAATAAACAAGTATTTATGATGAAACTTTTATTTTCATCGTAAATACATGATTATTCATGATGAAAATATTTTCATCATAAATATTTAAAAAATTAAAAATTTAAAAAAAATCAAAACTTATTATTTGCGATGAAATTTTTCATTATAAATAACATTATTTATGATAAAAAAAATTATTTTTATCGTAAATACCTTTATTTACGATGAACATATTTTTGTCACCAATATGTAATAAAATCAAAACTTTAAAAAATTATAAAATTTAATTTTTTTATTTTGTGTAAAATAACTGCATCTATTTCTTATAGCAGCTGTATATATCTTTTGTCTTTTTACATGATAAAGAAGCAAATGTGAGTTATAATTCAAATCGAACTTTTTGTATAAAGAAATCATATAAAAGCAGGTGATATTCATGAATTAGAATGAATAGATCCTTTTGAATAAAATAAGCTATACATTTATTTGTGACATAAAATTCATCTGTTCATCACTATTACTATTATTAATAATATCAATTAATCTTTCTGATGGAGTATCTGCTTTAAGCTGCATGAAAGGAGCATCCACAATCACTTCCTGCATCGATCGATACTCAAATATATCTTTGTAGAATTTTTAATCATGAGAAGATAAACAATAAGATCACTCATCTTTCTAGCAATGCAAAGCATAAATATGAACTTATGCTTCATAACACAACTTGCACTACCCACAGATCTGCTTTGATTCTACTTAATTGCTAGATCTTTGATGCTACACATAATTCTGTAATATTCTTGTACTCCGACTTTTAAAATGAGAACTCCAAAAAGAAGACAAACTCCTTAGAGATTGAAGACCTCAAAGCTATTGATCTCCTATAGTGCCCATTCCATTGCAGAAGTCGAAGAGCTGCTCTTATAACAATTATTAGCAATATAAATTAAACTTCTTATCGAAATTATATTTTTTATGTACGTATTTTTTTTAAAAAAATTATAAATTAATTATTTATATAATTTTTTTAATTAATAAAAAATTAATTTTTTTGATGAAATTATTTTGAAAATTTTTTTAGATCAAAAATATTTTATATTAAAGAAAATTAATTTTATTTTTCATCATAAATATTTTTTTAACATCATTTTTTATTATTAAATTTTTTGGATGGAAAATTTTTTTGATGAGAAAAATCTAAAATTAATTTTTTATAAAATAATTATTAGAAAGATATTTAATTATTAATGATGTAAAATAAATTTTCATCGTAAATAGTCTTTAAATTTTGAAAAAAAATTGTGGAAAAATTAATTATTGGTGATGAAAATTAAATTTACATTGCTAATAAGCTTATTAACAATATAATTTTATGTTTTCATCATCAATATTTTTTTTTTGCAAAATTTTTTTAGAGAAAAAAATTTTTTAGTAGAAAAAAATTTTTTTGATGGAAATTATTGATGATGAAAACTAACTTTTTATTGCTAATAATCATATTAATGACTTTTTTTTTCATTGCAAATAATTTTTTTTAGATGAAAAATTTTTTAGTGGGGATTTTTTTTAACAAAAATTATTAGCAACGAATTCCTAATTTTTATTGCTAATAAACTTGTTAACGACAAATTTTTTTGTTTCATCACCAATAATTTTTTTTGGGTGAAAAAATTTTTTTAATGGAGAAATTTTTTTTGGCAAGAATTATTGGCAATGAAAATTAAATTTCATTGCTAATAATATTATTAACAATAAAAAATTTTTTCATCGCAAATATTTTTTTGATGAAAAAAGCTTTTAGTAAAAAATTTTTTTTGACGAAAATTATTAGCGATGAAAATAATTTTTCATCGCTAATAATATTATTAGCGATGAAAATTTTCATCGCTAATAGTTCTGCATTCAATGTACGTCAACTCAACCTCCCTCCATGCGAAACCCTCTTCCCCCCTCTCCTCTCTCCTCTCCTCAGTCCCTCTCCCCTTTCCCTGTCCATGCTCTCCCCCCACTCTTCCCGCCAACGAGCCCATCTCCACCATCGTCACTGTTGTCCTCCATCTGCACTGTTGCCATGCTGCCATTACCGTGGCCGTCCGTCGAAAGTAAGGTTCTTCCAACCCATTTTTTTTGTGTTGATCGAGCCACTTGGGGGCGGAGGGGGTTGCCGGGGGGGGTGGGGTGGGCGGCCAGTGGTGCCACGAGGTCAGGGAGGGGTCGGCCAGTGGAGATGGGGTCGGGGGGCGGTCAGGGTCGAAACGGGGGTGGGGATAGGTTCAGGGGTGGTCGGGGGTGAGATAGGGGCGGGGAGGTGGCCGTGGGTGGCCGGCGATGCCATGGGGCCGAGGAGGGGGTCGGCTGGTGGAGACGGGGTTGGGGGGCGATCGGGGGTAAAACGGGGGTGGAGATAGGGTTGGGGGGTGGCCGGGGGCGAGACGGGGGCGGGGAGTTGGTCGTGGGCAACCGGCAGCGCCATAGGGCCGAGGATGGGGTCGGTCGGTGGAGATAGGGTCAAGGGGCGGTCAGGGGCGAAATGGGGTGGGGATGGGCTCGATCGCGACACGACAGTGCCATGGGGCCGTAGAGTGGGTCGGTCGGGGAGGGGTGGGTGATGCAGGGAGGTGGTCGGCTGGGGAGGGGTGGGTGATGGCGGGGAGGGAGGAAGGAAAGAGAGAAAGGAGGGGGAAAAAAGAAAAAAAAGAAAACAAAAAAAGGAAAAAAAAAGAAAACAAAAAAAGGAAAAAAAAAGAAAACAAAAAGAAAACAAAAAAAAGAAAACAAAAAAAATAAAAAGAAAAAAGAAAAAAAAATATTAATCAAATATTTTATTATTTGATTAATAAAAATTAAATCTAGATCACGATCTGAATTAGATCGAGATCGGGATTCGGGTAGAGATCTCGATTCGGATTGGGATCCGGGTCAGAATCTATCAGGATTCGAGTTGGAATCTGGATTGTGGGGGGTTGGAGAGGGTGGCGGCGCCACGAGGGGTGGCTCACGAGGGGTAGGTGACGGCGACGGCACCATGAGAGCAGGGGTCGCAGGGGCCGAATTTGGGTGGTGTGGGGTGTGTGATGGCGCCGGCACCGCGTGAGCGAGGGCCGTTGGAGGCCAAGTTCGAAGCTCATTTAGGAGAAAAAATATTTTAAAAAAATATTTTTAGATAAAAAATATTTTTAAAAAAATAAAAAATTATTTATTATTTTTAGATAAAAAATATTTTAAAAAAATAAAAAATTATCAGATCCTCAAGATTAGGTTTACATATATATCAATTATTGTGATTCGGAGGAGGATCTACATATCAAAAAAGATACGAATATTGATGAGTAGATCTATATTCTTTGTTCAATCTTCTCTTACAATAATGGTATGCGATATAATTTTATTCAATAGAATATAATTTATTTTTTATTATTATTATTTAATATTATATTTATTTATATATCAAGAATTACAGGTATGACACCAAAAGATAGACGACGACGTTTGCATTCACAGTCTACCTTGGAGGCTGGGGTGCCTTTACTGATTTTCACTACCGCACCAGCTCCGTCACCAGAGGGTCCTGCACTGGCACGTCCGAGTGAGGCGAGTCCGAGTGAGGCAGATCCGAGTGGTATTATTATATTTTTTATATAATAAAATTTAATTTTTTTATTTGGATAGCTATCATACAATGATTTATTTATTGTTGTTTCAAGTCAGTCTCCACCAGTAGTGAGGCGAGGGTGAGGTCCATCGAAGAACCTTGCTCAAGAGCATTGGAGACATGAGCATCCAAAACAGCATCTCTATATCGAGATACCACCTGGCTACACCAGGTCCATTAAGAAATGGTGCGAGCCGTGGCAGACCGAGCTAAGCATCTATGCCGCAACTATGCCCCCCTGACACTTTTTGATTGACATCACATTGTACCAGTACAGAATTAGATTTTCTACACCCAGTTACAAGTAAAATAAATTATACTGTAAATATTTAATTAGCATGTGGTATTTTTTTAATATTGTTATTGGCAGGGTATATTTGATATTATTGATTTTGAGAAGGATCGCGTGCGGCGAGCTGTGGATGCTCATTTATCTTTGCATTTCAAGAAGTATCGCCACCACATCCATCAGCATTGGTACCATATGATGCAGGATCATGAGGTGGAGGCAGCGCGGCAGCAACCCTATGACAGCATCACTATGGATGATTGGACTATCATATGCCGGCATTACGAGGATTCGACATATCAGATTACATATCTAAACTTCTTTTGTTTTAGAGTTTAATGATTGAATCATTTATTCTTAAATTCAGTTTGTTACCTACTAATTTGATTGCTAACTATACAGAGAAGATGTACCCAAAATATCGTGAATTGGGCTAGACAGACCGTACCATATTATGGGAGTTTGGGGTCATTCGCTTGTCACATGGAGTAGATGGTAAGTAATTTTTAATTAGTATATAATTCTCTAGCTATTTAAAAAAATTTTAATTAATTATTCTCAAATTGCAGAGAGATGCTGAGAGTGGCGAGCTTTTTGATAGGATTGATATCTACCAGTAGACCCACCAACGACGATCAGAGGAGTGGACAATGGAGAGCCAGGAGCTCTTTGTAAGTTTTTTTATTTATTTTTTTCATTCATAGTTTGATTTTCAGTATGAAATTAAAATAGCTATAACTTTAATTTTTAAGACTGTAAGATAGACACCAGATCCCAACCTACCCTAAGAGTTCGACTGCAGCCACAGATGACGAGATCTGTGATCAAGTGCTTGGTATGAGACCCTATTATGTTAAGAGTCTAGGACATGAGATCACTGCTTCCTCATACTCACGCTCATCCAGGGCTGACATTCATGCTGCCTGCGATGCTCGACTGGTGGAGGTGCAGAGGCAAGCTGAGCAGCGAGCTGATGAGTTGATTGCATGCGTCGATGAGTACCAGCGACTCTAAATCCAGATGATGGAGCAGATGGCACAGATGGAGCAGATGATGCAGCTGATGAGGTAGCAACAGATCGATCCGAGGTCATCTGAGTGCTCCCCTTCTTGGAGAACGCAAGCGATTTTATACATGTATTTTGAAATTTTTTAAAAAAATTATAGCGAAAGATAATTGGATTAATCAAATTAATCTAATATGCATATAATCTAATCATCAAATCAACTTACTCTAGGATCTATGACATGTTATGTTGCATATAAAATCTGAAATAATTTGAAGATAAAATCAGCATGCATGCATGTGAGCAGTAGATCACATCTACTTCTAATCTAAGTTCAGAACTCCATATCTGATCTTGGGTCGACGATCACCACTATTGAGAAGATGGTAGCTCACACGAAGACCTTCTTTTTGATCGATCTGGATCTTTTCTTCAAATCTTTGATATCTTTCTAGAGGTTGAAGATAAACTTCTGGAGGAGATGAAGAGGTGAAAGAAAAATAGAGAAGAAAATATATTTTTTAATTTATTTTCTCTTCCCAAATCCAAAAGATCAAAAATTTGAAATTCAAATTTTTGCGCACACCCCAAGAGAGAGGACCCTCCTCTCTATTTTTCATGCTATGAACCATGCTCAAACTTCCACCATGTGAAGAACTCTCTTCTGGTATGTTACACACACAAAAGAAACCACAAAAGCCCCTTTTATAGGTGTGTAAAGAGATGGGGTGAAGAGTCCTAATGATCCTAGACTCTTACAAGATTCTACTTTCCTTCACAATTTCACATCCCAAAACATACCAAAAAAATATGGGACATCTGTTCTTATATTTGTTTATAGTAAATCAGTTCTCCAATTGATCTTTCACAAAAAAACCCCTCAAAATGTCACACATATAAGGAGAAAGAAATTTATTAGTGTGGAGAGGTTGATCTGGATGAGAACAGATTCTCCTTATCAGGAATATTTTAAAATCTAATTTTAGAATCTTTCTTTTATCAAACTTAAATTATATTTAGACATGAGATAGAAAAGGAAAAGAACTCTTTAGTGTGAAAAAATCTTATACAAAATAATTTTGTGCATAGAAATATATGACGTACAAACTAGGTTGGCGCAGGGAGAAGAGTCCTCTTCCCATAAGGACTCTAAGTTTTCTTATTTGAACCCAAATCAAATTACATCAGATTTAACCCAAATAAAACATATGAAATCTAATCTAATTAGGTTTATAAATTTTTAATTAAATTCTAATCAAATTAAAAATTGATTAAATCAAAATTCTGATCAAATCAGAGATAATTCTTCCTTAGCGATTAGATCATCTCATAACCTAATCAGGTCAAACCTAATTGAATCCAATTCAATTAGATTTTATTTAATCTTCTTTGCTCAATCAAATTAAGCTAATCAGTAATATAATTACTAATTAATCTTCTATTAATTCACTAATATTTAGTAAATTATTTTATTATAATATTTGCATAAGGTTAACTATCAATCGAATTGGTGATTAAGCTCTTAAATGATTCTTAATCGTTGATCAACCACATAATCAATTAGAAATTTTTTTTGAGTATGACCCCATAGATTCGAACCTAAGTCGGTAGCATAGGAATATCTTCCTGACCCAATCGATGTAACCATCTAGTTATGATGACCCGACGTCCGGATAGGTCAAATGATGGCAAAGCAACATTCAAGAACCTATTGACATATGGTTACCGTATAATTCATTCCTTTGACCCTAATGCTCGAGGATGATCTAGGATTTAACTGTCAATTCTAGATAAGTCATCCATATTATATTTTAATATTTTTTAAATCCATCACATGGATTATCCAAGCTCAGATTTTGCTAAATTGAAATACACTGATACATATCTCCTACTAATTCGGAGGGGTCAATCCCATCTTGACTCACGCACCGACTTGATAAATATTTGACTGTACCCAAAAATCTTTCATCATTGAATCAAAAACTCAGTTAGTCAGGCACTAAAGTACAGTGAGTTGTTTGTAAGTCACCATGGTGATCTCAGATCGGAGGGACACTTATACCCATACCCTTCGTGAGCTATCCTTGACAGCAGAGTGCTCTATAGTTGATCACGTTTAATGACGATATACTCCTACATCTCACTTGTATGTCATATCAGTATCTTCATATTATTTAGTTATAAGGATAATCAACGTATATGGCACACAACGACCTACACTTGATATCGCTATCGTCCTAGTAATAGCGTATCGTTTGGTTACGAACTAATTTAAGGACTATACGATAAATCTTTCTTTATCGATCAAAGT
Organism: Elaeis guineensis; assembly: GCF_000442705.2. Classification (NCBI taxonomy): domain Eukaryota; kingdom Viridiplantae; phylum Streptophyta; class Magnoliopsida; order Arecales; family Arecaceae; genus Elaeis; species Elaeis guineensis. Next base: position 34,166,075 of record NC_026002.2, read on the forward strand.
AGTCCTAAGGACTTCATCACAATATAGGAGTTCATTAAAAGATGTAACCTTATGATAAAAAATATTAAATAACTTTTATTATTTATCAATTTATATATAATTATAGTTAGCACAATCGTCACATGATTGACTTTAGGATATAATTTCCAATAACTCCCACTTGGACTAAAGTCAATCAGTATAGTATCATATATCTATTTTTGATTTATTATCTCAAAACTCCTAGATATCTAGGCATTAGTAAATAGGTTGTCAAGTTCTTTTTATCGATCTTCTAAAGATTGACATCACCTTAATAGATTTTTCGAATAAGGTGGTAGCAATGCAAAATGCTTAGTAAGCTAATGGGACTTTGGCTTCTTGGCATGAGGTATGGCTCTGGTGCTGTACAATATAGCAGGACCATTATTGGAGGGTGCCGCTCCTAGCTTGCCAGTGAACCTTTACAATCGCATAGCTTCTTTGCAAGCATCGAATGCTGTAATATATTCTGCCTCGCAATTTGAATTTGACTATATTTTTCTGCTGGAACCTTTCCAGTAGATTACTCTATTATTTAAGATAAAGATATATTCCAACATATTCTTGCTATTATTATGTCCAACTGAAAACTCAAGTTATACTCCATAAGTTTTAAGTCAGATTCTCCATAATCGAGTCACCGATCCTTAGTATTTCTCAAATACTTAAGGATGACCTACCAGTGATTCTAACCTGAATCTTGCAAGTATCCACTCACTATCCTAGTGAGTATACCATATCCGGTCTCATACATGGTATAATGATAGAATAAATTTTACTCATAAACACCCTATGTATGTTGGACTGAAAAAATCTAAACAGCCTCTTAAATCTATCTCTATAGATCTTCATCACTAGGATAAGAGATGCTTTTCTCAAAGTCCTTTATGGAGAATAATAATAACAGTGAAACCTTTATTTCCTATAATATAAGGAATGTCATTCTCGATTAAAAAAATTTTATTCACATACAAGGCAAGAAATATATTCATAGAACTATTAACCCATTTGTATTGCAGGGTTCTTTTTCGTTCTCAATGAAGCCATATATTTTGATCACTTATCAAAATGCACGTTTTAACTTCAAAATATTTAGCATTGTCACAAGAGAAAATATCTTGTTATGGTCAATACCATAATGTTGACAATATCCTTAGGCAACCAAATGAGCTTTGTAGGTCTCCACCTTCTCGTCTGCGCTACTCTGATCCTATTAGAGATCCACTTACACTTTATAGGTTTTATCCCTTCGAGTGGATCAATGAGTATCCATACACCGTTGACCTTCATGGACTTCATTTCAGACCTATGGCTCTAAGCCATTAATCAGAGTTGAACCTTTACATGGCATCCATGTAGATGATCAAATCTTTATTGTTCTCATCGAGTTCAATAGGATCACATCTCAGAACTAGATTCTGAAGTATCTATCTGACGGATGTGATACTCTATCAAATCTCCTTAATGGCGCCTCTACAATAGGTTTCAAGTTTGATCTGATCAAATCCGATTCTATGGGTTCACTAGATTGTGTCGGTTCTTCTACCTGTCGAACTTCATAAGTTTCATATTAAAGGCATCAGTATCTTCACCAAGGTACTTCTTTTCTGAAAGAAATGCTGAATAACTTTTATTCTTTAGCATGGTAGAAGTTATATCTCCTAGATTCTTTGGTTATCCTCCAACATAATATATATAGGATCGAGATCCAAGCTAATCGATCTGCAAATGCTCAACATAAAACAAACACTCCCAAATCCCAAGATAAGAAAGTATCAGCTTATATCTAGTCCATATCTCATATGGAGTCTTTACGACTGATTAATTCAGAATCTAGTTCAGAATATAATAAATAGTCTTAAGAGCATAACTTTAAAAGGAGGCTGGCAGACTTTTAAACCATATTATGGATCGAACTATATCTAACAAAGTCGATTCCAACAGGAGAGAATCATATTCTCTTCTAGATATCTCAAAACTTACTTGAAATACATTCTCCTCTTTGGTCTGATCAAAAAATTTCAATACTCTTTCAAATTTATTTCTCTACCTTATTATGAACTTATTTGAATATTTTAAATAATTTAAATTTATGGCAAACATGTTCGTAGATCCAATACATCAGTATGTATCAGATTCAGAACATCATTGGCTCGTTCATCTTTTCCAGCAAAAGGTGACTTGGTCATCTTACTAAGGAGATAGGATTGATAAGTTGATAATGATTCATAATCATTAATCTCAAGAATTATCTCCTGTTGATCTTATTGTTATTTATATGACTGAGCCTAAATTGCCAAAGATACGCTTTCATGATATTATCTACTTTAGGGAGTTTGTTTAATTGTGTACAATATACTAACAGGCTATAACTATTCATAAATGTCATTTCTCAGTTATCCATATGATTTTGACATTATTCATAATGATATCACAAAATCATTAGACAATAGTGACAATCACTAAAATGATATTCTTAGAATTTAAAATAGGCTCAATAATTTTTAAAATCAGAATTGGAATATAACTTCCATCTCCAACATTCAGAAATCTCTTGATGTTTTCAATCTTTCTACTAATCTGAAATCATTGCAATAATTTGCATAGACTTCTAATATCCAATACCCATGTAGTAGTATCACAGATAGAGAAATCACAAGATATTATCATATAAGTATCTTACTCAGCAATCCTTTGCTAATTTCTCTTTCTTAGCCTATTCGGATCAAGAGACTCTGTCAGACCAGATTAACCTTAGATTCTTTTGTCAGTTTGGACTCATTAGCCCAAGCACGACTCTTTTGCATCTTTTTTTTTTTAAATTATTTTCACACTGAAGACACATCTTCAGAAGTGTGAAAGAATTTCTTCAATATTTGAAGAATTTTCTCCTACTGAGCATCATCGAATTTATAACTAAATTATGTTCTTTGCTGCTCTCAATAATAGCATATGGTGAAATGATCATATGGCCACTTCTGATAAGTATTTTTGATCGCATCATATATGTTGGATGTGAAAACTTCAAGTGCTGGATCCATAATCATATTTAGAATTCATTCGTACTTTAGAACTATTTATAACTTTCGATATCAATTATCAAAGTTGAGTTCTATAAATTGTCACTGTCAAATAGTAAATGAAGCAACGTATATCTAGCCATAACTAAAAGAAAAATACAAAACCTCTATGTTTATGAATTGATTAAGCCTAAAGACTTAGATTTTAGTCTAAAGATTCTTTCACTATTTTAGTCGAATTGGTAGCCTCTACCTCCAATCCGAAGAATTACCTTAATTCCTTAGCGGGTACTAGAATTCACACAGACTGCATACAAGCCCGAGGATGGCTCGATCAACCCATATGTATCTATGGATAGGTTCTTCACTAATTATTTTTTTAAATAATTTTTAGTAATTAATTTTACCCCAGATTTTATTTCAGTAGGCGATGGGCCTCCACTGAAAATTTTGGTTAAGTTAAACCATTAACATGAACCTACTCAATATTTCTAACTAATGAATGATCAGGTCTGAAGATGGCCCGATCAACCCAACCATCATCAGATAGAACAACAGTCATCATATGATGAATGATAATTCTATCATTCAGAGAGAACATTAGATGGATGCAGCCTATAATGTCAATCAGAAAATAATGGACTCATTATCATTCATCTTAATAGAAGGTTATGATCTAGTTATCTCTATAACTAGCTCATTTTATGAAACTAATAATTTAGAGAATTTAAGAATCAGTTTAGAGAAGAGATGAGAAGATATCAACCAGTAAACCATAATCCTCCCACTGACTTCACTAAGTCATTGAATTGGATCAGATTCATACTAGTTGAAATGGTACCTAGATTAGTCATACTGATCAACCTTAATAGCATGGGTCAACTCGAATCACTTAGCGGTCTAATCAAGACATAATTCATCAAATTGGTCAGATAAGTAAGATCGATGGGAGGGTCTACTAAGCTTGCCTTAAACACTACCGACATGATCAAGTAAGCTGCTCCCAATTAAAAACCACCGATCAGAATGTCAAACTTATCTTAGACACTAATTGGTTAATTAGTTTCGATTTGACCAACCTAATGATTCGGATTCAACCACTGAGCTATAATCAAGGTCCATTTGATCTAATCAAAGATATAGACTTGACCATCTACAACTATTATATTGGTTCTAAAAAAATCTTGATTTAATCTAATTCAATATTTGGTTAAATTTAATCAATTTTTCTAGTTAGTCCAGTAACTCTTTGATTCTAACCTTAGGTCTAACCCAATTAAGAGGACCTAATTTGAGCTAATCTATGCCCCATGTTTTATGTAATATCATTAAATCTCAAATCATAATTCTAGATCTAATCAATTAAATATTTAATTCTCAATTAAGTTTTGCATCAACATGGTTAAGGTTATGGTTTGAAACAATTTCATCTTTTCATTTTGTAAACAATTTACAACAAATTTTATGCAAAAATTTTCTATTCTGAAACTAGATCGACTCAATCACTATTGAGCCGGCTACACGAGGAGACTGGGTCAACTCACTTCAAAATTAGGTCGACTCAATAATTGTGTGAGCACGATTCAAAGAGTTTCAAACTAAAAATTCTTGCATAATACTAAAATAAAATCAATCATAATACTTTTAGATCATATCTAAAATTTTTATGATTTAAGATTTTATTTTATCATGATTAAAATAATTTTAATCATATAAATTAAATGTCTTATATTTCATACAACTTTGTGTCACATACAATAAGCCTAGGATTTCAAGATCTAGGGTTTTACAGAAAAATAATTTTTTCTTTCACGTTCTTCTTCATGAGATCTAACCACATGACACCCCTATACATCATAAGAGTACCTCATCGAATGGAAAGAGAGAATTTTTAAATCCTTCTTGCTCCTATAATTGGACGGTCTGGTGATCAACCTAATCCAAATACTTGCTAATCGGATCATCTAATCTAATCACATATCATATATGTATGAATTTAGATCTAATCTAAATTATATCAGATCTAATTACAATCTTAGATCATATCTAAATTAGATTATGAATATCACATACATAATATAAAATTAGATTTTATCAACGATCAGCACAAACTAAGACAACATTTTCACTATAAGGGGCAAACCCTATAGCAGGACAATCTTATGTCAGTTTGTGTGATCAATCATTAATTAAATTTAGATCAAAATATCATATATCAGATCTAAATAAAATTAAATTTTAAATTTAATATGCACATAAATTATGTCATATAGAATATGGCTCTGATACTACTGTTGAAAAATGCAGACGATTTCATGCATGTATTTTAAATTTTTTTCAAAAAAATTATAGTGAAAGATAATTAGATTAATCAAATTAATCTAATATGCATATGATTTAATCATCAAATCAATCTACTCTAGGATCTATGACATGTTATGTTGCATATAAAATCTGAAATAATCTGAAGATAAAATCAGCATGCATGCATGTGAGCAGTAGATCACATCTACTTCTAATTTGAGTTTAGAACTCCATACCTAATCGCGGGTTGACGATCACCACCATTGAGAAGATGGTAGAGAAGGTTCTTTCTGATTGCTCATAGCCGCACATGCATCTATCCTCTACAGAAAATTCACTCGACGCCCCGATCTGATCGATCTTCTCGGAAGTGCTAGCTCACGCGAAGACTTTCTTCTTGATCAATCTGGATCCTTTCTTCAAATCTCTAAAATCTTTTCAGAAGTTGAAGATAAACTTCTGGAGGAGATAAAGAGGTGAAAGAAAGATGGAGAAAAAAATATTTTTTTTTCTAATTTATTCTCCCTTCCCAAACCCAAAAGATCAAAAATCTGAAATTCAGATTTTTGCGCACACCCTATGAGAGAGGACCCTCCTCTCTATTTTTTACATTATGAACCATGCCCAAAATTCCACCACATGAACAACTCTCTTTATCTTACACACATAAAAGAAACTATAAAAGCCCCTTTTATAGGTATGTAAGGAGATGGGGTGAAGAGTCCTAGTGATCCTAGACTCTTACAAGATTCTACTTTCCTTCACAATTCCACATCCCAAAACATACTAAAAACATATGGGATGTCTCTTCCCATATTTTTTTATAGTAAATCAATTCTCCAACTGATCTTTCACAAAAATCTTTTCAAAACATCACACATATAAGGAGAAAAAAATTTATTGGCATGGAGAGATTGATCTGGATGAGAACAGATTCTTCTGATAAAGAATATTTTAAAAACTAATTTTAGAACCTTTCTTTTATCAAAATCAAATTATATTTGGATGTGAGATAGATAAGAGAAATAACTCTTTGCTATGAAAAAATCTCACCTAAAATAATTTTTTGCATGGAGATATATGACGTGCAAACTGGATTGGTGCAAGGAGAAGAGTCCTATTCCAATAAGGACTCTAAGTTTCCTTATTTGAATCCAAACCAAATCACATTTGATTTAGCCTAAATAAAATATATAAAATCTAATCTAATTAGATTCATAAATTTTTAATCAAATTTTAATTAAATTAAAAATTGATTGAATCAAAATTCTGATCAAATCAGGGATAATTCTTTCTTAGCGATTAGATCACCTCATAACCTAATCGGGTCAAATCTAATTGAATCCAATTCAATTAGATTTTATTTAATTCTCTTTGCTTAATCAAATTAAATTAATTAATAATCTAATTATTAATTAATTTTTTATTAATTCACTAACACTTGATGAATTAATTTATTGTAACTTTTGCATAAGGTTAACCATCAATCAAATTGACGATTAAGCCCTTGAACGATTCTCAATTGTTGATCAACCACATAATCAGTCAGAAACTTATTTTGAGTGTGACCCTATAGGTTCGAATCTAAGCCATAGCATAGGAACACCTTTCTGAATCAATCGATATAACTATCTAGCAATGATGACCCGACATCCGGATAGGTCGAATGATGGCAAAGCAACATTCAAGAATCTATTGGCATATGGTTACCGTATAATTCATCCCTTTAACCCTAATGCTCGAGGATGACCTAAGATTTAACTATCAATTCTGGATGATTCGATATAACTATCTAGCAATGATGACCTGACATCCGGATAGGTTGAATGATGGCAAAGTAACATTCAAGAATCTATTGGCATATGGTTACCGTATAATTCATCCCTTTAACCCTAATGCTCGAGGATGACCTAAGATTTAACTATCAATCCTAGATAAGTTATCCATATTGTATTTTAATCTTTTTCAAATCCATCACATAGATTATTCGGATCCAAATTTTGTTAAATTGAAATACACTGATTTAGAGGGGTCAATCCCATCTTGACTCATGCACCGACTTGACAAATACTTGACTGCATCCAAAAATCTTCCATCACTGAATTAAAAACTCAGTTAGTCTGACATCAAAGTATAGTGAGTTGCTTGCAAGTCACCATGGTGATCTCAGGTCGGAGAGACACTTATACCCATACCCTTTGTGAGCTATCCTTAACAGTAGAGTGCTCCACAGTTGGTCACGTTCAGTGACAATATACTCCTACATCTCACCTGCATATCATACTAGTATCTCCATATCATTTGGTTACAAGCACAACTAATGTATATGGCACACAATGATCTACACCTGATACCACTATTATCTTAGTAATAACGTATAGTTTGATTGTGAATCAATTTAAGGACTATACGATAAATTTTTTTTTATCAATCAAAGTAGTTTTAAAGATTTCATCACAATATAAGAGTTCATTAGAAGATGTAACCTTATGATAAAAAATATTAAATAATTTTTATTATTTATCAATTCATATACAATTATAGTTAGCACAATCATCACACGATTGGCTTTAAGACACAATTCCCAACACCTTCGCTAGCCTGTTCTCCTTCTGCAGATATTGATACTTGACAGCCTATAAGTGTAGCTTTTTATTTTTATTTTAGATCTCTTGAAATTTTAAGTTAATATAACAAAATGATGAAATTTATTTATGGATTTATTGTATGAATTTTTTATTTTAATTTTTTATTTTTAATTTATAAAAAATATTATAAATATAAATTAGATATATATTCATAAATTATTTTTAAAAATATCTATAAATTATTAGCAATAAAATTATTTGCAACAAAATATTGATCATCAAAAAACATATTAACAATGAAAAATTTATCATAAATAACTTTTTTAATAAATTTAAAAATATTAAAATTTTATATTAAATTAATAATGATAAAATATTATTATCATAAATAATTAAAAATTATAATCAATAAAAGTTTACATCAAAAATTGAAATATTTATGATGTAAAATTATGCTATTAATATTTTTTAAATTTATTTTTTATAAAAATTTTTAACTAAATTAATAGCGATGAAAATATTTTTGTCACAAATAATGATATTTGTGATAAAAAATTTATGTAGCTAATATTTTTCTAAATTTAATTTTGATAAAAAATTTTAATTAAATTAATAGCTATAAAAATATTTTCATCATAAATAACCATATTTGTGATGAAAAATTTATGTCGCTAAAATTTTTTTAAAATTTAATTTTTATAAAAATTTTTATTTAAATTAATAGTGATGAAAATATTTTTATCACTATTAATTTAATATTTATTAGTGATAAAAATTTATATCAAAAATTATGATATTTATGATAAAAAATTTAAGTCGCTAATACTTTTTTAACTTTAATTTTTATAAAATTTTTAATTAAATTAATAGCTACAAATAAAATTCATTGTAAATAACTAATTTTGTCATAAATTAATTTTTTTTATGATTAAAATTTTCATCATAAATAGTTTAAGAAAAAAATAATTTTTTTAATGATAAAATTTTTTTATCGATAATATTGATTATTTATGATGAAAATTTTTTTATCGTAAAAAATTATCAAGGATGATATTATTTGTGACTAAATATTAGTGATGAAAATTTTATTGCTAATAACTATTAGCGATGAAATTTTTTCACCGCTAATATCCTATTTTATTGTAGTGTCTTAATTACTTTCAATTCCACTGCAACACCTTTGCATACACCTCATAAACACTCAAGTTAGTTTAAATTGAAGTACATAATTGCTTACATTTTAGATTTGCTTAAAATTTTTTAAAGAATCCAATTCACTCCTCTTTCGTTGCTACCTTTTTAGACAACTGTCACATCCTACCAAGGGAATCGAGCAGCCATACATGAGAAGGCTCTGAAAGCCGGCCTTAGGCTCCCACTCTTAGAAGTCTTCACCCAGCTGCTTGGGTGGTATTAGCTATATCCTGCCTAACTCATCCCTAATACTTGGTCGATGATATTTGGATTTTTTTTAATTTTCTTCTATGTCGAAGGGTATCTCTTCGGGCAAGCATATTTTGAGCACTTTTTTAGGTGAAAGCGCATCCTCAGACCAAAAATTGATGGTATGCTTCTCCTCGAAAGGGTGTCATCAACTTTTCTTTCGGTCCCTCTTCCATTCATGATTGGAAGAGCCAATTTTTTTTTGCATCGTCTTTGACCCCATAGGGATTTCCAACCAAGTGGGGTACACTGGCAAAATCCACACTGCTGGATCTTCTTGGATTGATGGAGACAAAGTAGGTAGTAGCAGAAGAGTTGAAATGGCTAAAAGTGCTGCCATATTTTGAGTCCTTCATGAGGATCTTCTAAGGAGATTATATTTCAAGGATCCAACTCTGACAGGTGAGTTCTAGTATGTGTCCTTTTTTATTGAACTATGGGGTGAGGTGCGCTAAACTTTCTATGTTCATATAGGTTTAGAATTTTTATGAGAGGAACTACCTAGCACTGGCCCTCTTGGAGAAAAAAGTAAGAAAGGAAAAAAGAGAAAGAGGCTTATCTTATCTCTTTCTCCTAAGGCCACCATGATCGAGGCTATGACCATTAGGGCTGAGGCTGCCAAATGGATAGCTGCCAGATCTGAAGCGATCGAGGTTATGGATAAGCAGAAGGTGTTGACCCCAAAGATTGATTTTGATGAGTAACAAAATATTTGAGTATATAATAGAACTAATAGTTTTATAAAGTTTATATTTCAGAAAGATTGTAGAGTATCAAAAGAATAATTCTAAATACTCAAATAAAACTCAAATAAGAAGCTTTTGAAAGCTTTCACATTGTGAAAGACCATAAAAATCAAGATGGAAAAGAATCTCATGGGTTAAAATTAAAAGAGCCACTCAAGCAAGAAAAAGTTTAGAAATTTTCAGTTGGGTGCTATTCGAGTTAGCTCAAATTTGATCCGAGTGGACTTGAGTTGAAAAAAAAAAATAGTTCTGGCTAACCAAAGTTTTAATTGGCATGCTCTCGAGTCAACTCGAGTGCCATCCGAGTCAACCCCAAGAAAGAAGGATAGAAAAGAAGTCTTTCAGAATCAAAAATTTCAAGTGGACTCACTAGATTCGATTGGACTTGCAAACTGCTTGAGTCGACTTGAATTATCTGAGCCGAAGTTCTTAGAGAAAGATAGAAGATCATATTTTTGAGAATTCTAGCTAGAGTGGACTTGAAGCTGGCTGAGTGGACTCGAAGGGCATTTGAGTTGACTTGAGTCCTATTCGAGTCGACTCGAAGTATAACGGCTAATTCTGTAGAATTTTTAAAATTTTACAAAAATATTTTTAATAACTCTATTTTGGATTTTAATGATCATAAATGATTTTTTAGCCTTCCAAATGGTACAAAACACCCACCAAACTTATTAAAGAGAAAAGAGAATAGAAAATAATCAAAGAAAAAGTGAGAAACAAAGAGAAAAGGCCAATAGCATTGAGTTGTATGCATTCATTCCTCAACCATCTAAAATATCAAATCAAAAGAGTTTTTTCAGTAAGAAAATAAACCCACATCTGAAAAGCTTCATCAAAAAGAGATTCCATAAGCTTCATTGATTTTTATTTGCTCATTAAAAGAGCTTTTTGTAATCTTATTATTTTTATTTTAATCATTCGATTGTAACTAGCTTCAATTCAAGATTGAAGCTAGGAAATGGCTCATCCAAGCCTAGAAATTAGATTGTAAGCCAAAGATTGATTTGGGTTAGATTTTGGTTAGTGATCCCATACAAAACCAACTAAATTTTGGATAATGAGCTCGAAAAAACTATCTGGCTATAATTTTAGACAGATTATAATGAAATTTTTTTAAAAAAAATTAAAAAGCAGACGTAGGTGTTGGGGTGCACAAATCACTATAAAGTGTTGTCCAGCTATGCAACCCAAGAGGAGGGGTGAATTGGATTTCTAAAAATTTAAAAAATAACTTACAACTATAAGAATTATTTAACAATGAGCAGGATAAATATGGAGAGTGAAATTTATGTAAAGTATAGAAGTTGGATGCAAGAATGTAAGAAGATAAAAAAAAAATTAAAAGGAGAGCAAGTAAGCACAACACAAACAAAAAGATTTATAGTAGTTCAGTGCCAACCTTGCACCTACGTCCACTCCCCAAGCTCCTCTTGAAAATTCAAATACACTAAACCGTATTCAACCCGAATACAACATCGAAACCTCCGACTCTAGCTATTTCAAGCTAGAACACTTATTTTTTGGGTACAAGCCAACCCAATACAATCCGATTCAAGGTTCGGATCAACCTTTCCATATTTTGGAACCCTTCCAAAACAAAATATCAACTCAAAATAGAGTATAGCAGTTAATCACACAAGAATACAGATGTAGCTCTTTTAATGAGCAAATAAAGCTTTAAATATATTTTACACAATAAGAATGAAGCTCTTCTGATTTTTCTTAAGGTGGTTGAATACTTGAATGAGCTCTTGAGGGGTTAGTGAACTTGAAATAAAAGCTTCTTGAACTTTTAAGAGGGCTCTTGCTTAGGGTTGAAATGAATGCTTAAAGAATCTTTTCAAAACTTTGTTTATTCTCTCTTTTAAGTGCCTTTTATAACTTCAAATAATGGTAGAGAGTAAATTGAGCTGAAATAGAGCCATTGGAGCACATTAAATGGGCATTAAATACAGCCAAAATGAGCTGAAAACTAGCCGTTGTGGAAGTTTTTCATCACAAGGGTCGACTCATAGGGTCGACTCATGCTCATGAGTCGACTCATGGGGTCGACTTCTGTGGCACAGAACAGAAAATGACTATTCTGTAATTTTGGCCCGCACAGCAACAGAGGTCGACTCATAGAGTCGACTCATGCTCAGGGGTCGACTCACAGAGTGTGCCAGCCAAAGAATTCAGCGTGCCGTTCAGCCCTTTTGCCATGAGTTGACTCATGGGGTCGACTCAAATATATAAATATAATTTTCTTTCAAAATATATATTCAAAAATATTAAAATTACCTCCAATAGATTACAAATCTTGTGTTCTTGCTCTTGAGGCTTTCGAATCAGAACTTGCTAAAATTATGATTTTACTTCTGAAATATAATAAATCTTTTTTCAAGCCAAAATCATTAGTAACTCCCTCAAATACTTTGTAATCATCAAAATCAATTCAAGGAGCAACAATCTTCTCCTTTTTGATGATGACAAAATACTTGAGCAAAAGCATATATAAAGCATTGAACATGAATTTCAAATTTATGAAGACGCATCATTTCAATATCATAGCCAAGTATTTGAATGAAATACATCATAAGTAGTTTGAAGATCAATTTAAAATTTGCTTATAAATTTATTTGCTTTGAAAATTAGATAAAAAAGGAGCTAACAATTTTAGTTCTTTGACACATTTGCTTAACAATTTTGCTTATTACTAATTTTTTTATTGCTTATTGCTCATTTTTTTATTGCTTATTGCTCAAATTTGATTTTGATTCTCTACTCTCCCTTTTTGACAGCATCAATTAAGATTCTCTACTCCTCCTTGTAAGGAATCTTCAAAGGACAAATTTTTTTTACTCTCCCTTTTTTATAGCATCAATTAAGATCTTAAGAGATTTTAAGGATAGAGAAAAGAAAAGAAAGATGACAAAAAAGATATATTTTCTTTACTCTCCCTTTTGATACCATATTTTACTTCTTTAGCCCCCTTCTTTGATTGCTTATTTCTCTACTCTCCCTCAACATAGCAAACATAAAGGATATATCAATTTGCTCATCTAAAAAATATTATAATTCATAGTATTTCTCAGTACTAATATAAGTTATTTTTCATATCTCATAATTAAAATAATTTAATTCAATCACATTCATAGACATTCATTGAAAGTCAAAGCGCGCACGCGCACACACACACATTAACCAACAAATACAAGACCCATAAGATAGATCCTAGATATAGGAGACAAACTAATCTAGATCTAATAGATGTCATGGCTAGAGAGATTAGAATTTGAAGAATCAGAGATAGGGTGAGGAGACGTAAGATCAAGTCCACGAGCATGATCTCGACCATGCCTGTCTTGACCACGGATAGAGGTACCAGCACGAGTAGAGGGGTGAGAAGATCTTGGAGCCTGAGAAGCTACGGACTATGCAATAAGAGAAAGTCTGATGGTGTCCAAAAGATCCAAAGCTCTCGATACAAACTGCATCAGGGCACTGAACTGAGTAGAAGCATTCTCACTGGAGCCCCTGATCTCTCTCCTCAAGAAGTCAAAGTCACTCTCTAAAACTCTTCGAAGTCTAGCCGCCTCTGCAGATAGGTCTGAGACCTCTGTGATGTCCTCATACGGTTGGAGATGGGCTAAAGCTAATACTTGCCCCTGCAAATCTAATACTCTGCCTGTCAATCTCAAAATATATCTCTCAAGCTGCTCAATACATACCGATTGAGTAGTGAGCAGTTGAAAAATAGTAGAAATGTGAGGGATCAGAGTCTGATCTGAGTCATCTTGAGATGTCGATCTCTGTGCAAAGACTGAAGTGGCAAACTGCTGAGATAGAATGGAGGCTACACACTAGGATATCATCTTAATCTGATCATCTGCTAGTTTGAACTCTGAAGGATGTACCCTGCTCTCTGACTGTGGAACTGAAGCATGCCTTCTCACAGACTCTGAAGGATCAGCCTCGTGATCAGATATGAACTAAATATCTAAAGATGCTCTGTGATCACGAAGAGGTGAAGACAATCCCTCCTCCTCTGCTTTATCCTCTGCTCTCTCCTCAACACCCTTTGTCCAACCGCCATCAGTCTTAGAAAAACCCATGCGATGCAGTGTGTGGTGATTGATAGTGTCAGAATGGGATAGTCTAGCAACTACTTCCCCCTCAAAACTGACTCCGAACCTTCTAAAAACTAAAGTGAGTGCCATACCAAAAGGCAAGTGAGCCTTAGACCTATTCAGAATCTCTCTCATGGCCTCAAACATCAATGCTGGAAGGTTCAAGGGGGTTTGGGTGATCACATGGTACATAATGCAAATGTCCCTATCGATAGAAGGTCGTGTCTACCACTCCTAAGGACAAACAGTTTGGTTACCAAGTGATGTAACAGCCTCATCTCAATAGAAAGAATTTTTGCTTCCAATTTATTTAGACTTCCAATATAAGTTCTCTCTAAGATAACATTAATTCCTTCTTCTTTAATTGGGAGCTTCATATTGGTATAGCCTTCACAAGGCAAATACAGTATCTGTCCCAAATATACTGGATCAAGAATAACATCAACACCTTTTACTGTAGATTTCACTGTTCCATTGCAATAGCTCAAATTTAAGTAAAATTCTCTGACTAGATCGACATAAGTATTTTTCTTTAAAGAATAGTAAAGTTTTCATCCTTGATTCTTAATCTTCGATCCAATAGTGAATCCTTCTTTTTCAAAAAACTTGAAATCAATATTTTTTTTGGATTCCACTTTTCGATCAGAGAGAGGTACCTTGCTTGGGCTGATTGGGGACTGAGTGGAAGCTGAAGCAAGACCTGGAGCAGGGATTGGAGCAGGAGAGGCCTCGGCTGCTAATCTCTTTCTGCGCACATTCTCTTCCAACCCGCGAACAGATTTTTTCTTCTGTGGAAGCTTCATTTTGAGAGCCATTTGCACAAGAAGGACTTGCATGGAGCTTTGGAGACTAAATGTGAGGGAGAGAGGAAAAGATTTTAGTGGAAAGACAAAAATTTTGGAGAGGTGATATACCGATTTGGAGAAGACGGATAGAGTCTAGGTCAAGCTCGAACCGTCCCAAATGAAGGAGGAGAGGAACTTGGTCCTAAACGGATGATTTGAAGAGTGAAAATCGGTGGGAGGAGACATCTGAGAGAAATCTTTGGTTTGAGGGAGAAGAGATGGAGAGCTTTTGGTTCGGTGGAAAGAAGAAGACGAAGGGCTGAGTTGGCTCAAGGAAAAATTTTCAATAAGAAGAGAGCGTCCGAAGGGTTTTGACAAAATTGTAAGTTTATCCTAGGGTCGACCCTGGGGGTCGACTCATGGCACAGAAAAATTCAAAAGAATGATGGGATAATTTTGAAAAAAATTGAAACTCTGAGAGAAGGATGTTTATCTAAATATTGATCATGTGAATGATAGTTTTGAGCTTTTGAGCTCTTAAGAAAAAATAAGAATTGAGCTCAATAGATTTGGTTCAATGAATTTTTGGCATTAAGAATTTAAAATCAGAGAGATACTTAAGCTGATAGATCAAGAATTCCTAGTTCTCTTCTAATTTCATAAAATCTATCTTCACTTAAGGTCTTGGTAAAGATGTCAGCCAATTATTTTTCAGTACAAACATAATCAAGAATTATATCTTTATTTTGGACATGTTCTCTTATGAAATGATGTCTAATTTCAATATGTTTTGATCTAGAATGCTGAATTAAATTTTTAATTAGATTTATAGCACTAGTGTTATCACATCTTATGGAAGTTTCATTGAGTTTGATGCTAAAATCTTCAAGTTGTTGCTTAATCCACAAGATTTGAGCACAACAACTTTCCACTACAATGTATTCGACCTCGGTCGTAGACAGTGCTATCGAGTTTTGCTTCTTGCTAAACCAAGAGATTAAGTTAACTCAAAAAAATTGACAAGTTTCACTAGTATTTTTTCTATCTAATCTACATCCAGTAAAATCGACATCTGAATATCCTATCAAGTCAATTGATGAGTCCTTAGAATATCATAGTCCTAGAGTTTGTGTACTATTTAAATATCTAAAGATTCTTTTAACTGCATTCAAGTGAGATTCTTTTGGATTTTTTGAAAGCGAGCACAAAGACAAACACTAAACATAATATCTGGTCTACTAGCAGTTAAATATAATAGAAAATCAATCATGCCTCTATAAAATTTTAAGTCTACATTTTTACCTCCTTTATCCTTGTCAAGCTTACATGATGGGCTCATGGGTGTACCAATTACTTTGGAGTTCTTCATTCTAAATCTTTTGAGTAGTTCTCTTGTGTACTTGCTTTGGGTGATGGAGATTTCTTCCTTTGTTTGTTTGATTTGAAGTCCGAAGAAGAATGTAAGTTCTCCCATCATGCTCATCTCGAACTCCTCCTGCATGAGCTTAGTAAAATTTTGACAAAGAGTTTCATTAGTAGATCCAAAAATAATGTCATCAACATATATTTGTATAACTAATATATCATTTTGATTTCTTTTAATGAAAAGGGTTGTGTCTATATTTTCTCTTGAAAAACTATTATTAAGCAGAAATTTGCTTAGCCTTTCATACCAAGCCCTAGGTGCTTGTTTCAAACCATATAATACTTTGTTTAATTTAAAAATATGATTAGAAAAAGCATGATTTTCAAAATCTAAAGGTTGTTCTACATAAACTTCTTCAGCAATATATTCATTTAGAAAAGTATTTTTGACATCCATTTGGAATAACTTAAAATTCATAAAGCAAGCATATGCAAGTAGAAGTCTAATTGCTTCTAATCTAGCAACAGGTGCAAAGGTCTCATCAAAATCAATTTTTTCTTCTTGATTATAATCTTTTGCAACTAATCTCGTTTTATTTCTTATCACATTTCTATGTTCATCCAACTTATTCCTATATACTCATTTTGTGCCAATTATTGAATAATTTTTAGGTCTTGAAACTAAAGTCCACACATTATTTTTTTCAAATTGATTAAGTTCTTCTTGTATTGTATTTATTCAATTATAATCTTTTTCAGCTTCATCTATGGTTTTAGGTTCAAGATGAGAAACAAAAGCAAAATGATTGAATGCATCTCTAAGTGAAGAGCGAGTTCTTACACCATGTGTAGGATCACCAATGATTAGTTCTTTGGAGTGATTGTGATCATACCTCTATTCTTTGGATAGATCATTTGTACCTAGAGGTTGTTCTTGTTGTTCTTCACCTTTCTCATCCTGTTTGTCTTCATGTTCTTCATCATCTTGAATGGTTGAGTCTTTTAGAGTGATCACCTTCATCCTTTCTATAAGAGGATCTGCATCATCAATACCTTCATTCTTTCTTGAAGGAAGATCATTAGTTTCATCAAAAATAACATGTATTGACTTCTCTACTATTAAAGTTCTTTTGTTGAAAACTCTAAAAGCTTTGCTAGAAGAAGAGTAACCAAGAAAAATCACTTCATCGGATTTAGTATCAAATTTTCTAGTCTTTCTTTACCATTGTTCAAAATAAAACATCGACAACCAAAAATATGAAAATATGCAATGTTTGATTTTCTTTCTTTCCAAAGCTCATAAGGGGTTTTCTTTAAAATTGGTCTAATTAAAGCACGGTTTAATATGTAACATGCCGTGTTAACTACTTCCGTCCAAAAATATCTTGAAAGGTTGCTTTCACATAGCATGGTACGGATCATTTCTTCAAGGGTTCTATTTTTTCTTTCTATTATCCCATTTTGTTGGGGTGTTTTAGGTGCTAAAAAGTTATGATCAATACATTTTTCATCACAAAATTTTTTAAAATCTTAATTTTTAAATTCGATTCCATGATCATTTCGAATATTTTGAATTGAAAAACTTTTTTTATTTGTGACTTTTCGATAAAATTTTGAGAAAATATGAAAAGTTTCATCCTTATGTGCCAAAAAGAAGACCAATATAAAATAAGAGAAATCATCAATAATTACAAAACCATATCATTTTCCACCTAGACTAGTAGTTCTAGTGGGTCTAAATAAATCCATGTGCAATAGTTCTAATAGCCTAGAAGTTGAAATAATATTTTTAGATTTGAATGAGACTCGTGTTTGTTTAACCATTTGGCATGCATCATAAATTCTATCTTTTTCAAAATTCAATTTGGGTAAGCCAATAATCAATTCCTTTTTAATAAGTTTTGAAAGTGAATGCATGCTAATATGTGCAAGCCTACGATGTCAAAGCCAACTAGTCTCATTAATCTTTGCATTCAAGGCTACTAGGCATTGCATGTTTATTTTGAAAAGATCATTCAAATCTACCATATAAATATTACCATGTCTGTGCCCAACAAATTTAATGCCTTCATTAATAGGACTAGTTACTATGCAAACTGAAGATTCAAAAATAACTTTGTATCCTTTATCACAAAATTGACTGATGCTTAATAAATTATGTTTTAAACCATCTACTAATAAAATATTTTCAATATACTTGGAGAAAGTGATACCAATGTTACCTATACCGATGATCTTTTCTTTGCCATTGTCTCCAAAGGTGACCATCCCTCTATTTTTAGCATCAAGTGTGATAAATTAAGATTCATCACCAGTCATGTATCTTGAGCACCCGCTATCAAGATACCATCTCCAGTTTGCTCCTTGGGATGCAAGACACACCTCATTTTCATGTGCCATAAGGTACAAGTTGGCTTGTTCATTTGAGTCTTCTTCTTCGGAGCTTGACTCATCACTTCTGCTCTATGTAGCCATCATGATCTTCTTCTTGTACTTCTTGAGATCCTTCTTCAGTTGTGGATATTCAGACTTAAAGTATCCTGATTTTGCATTCATAACAAATAAGGGGTTGCTCCTTATCCTTCTCTTTGTTATGTTTTCTTTTTGTAGGTGGCCTCTTCCTCATTCTTTGTCTTCTTTTCTTCAAAAACTTCTTAAACCTTCTAGTAATGAGGATCATTTCTTCATCTTGCTCTTCATTTTTTGTATCATCGGATTCTTCATCAGGTTAAGCAGTGGATTTGAGGACGATTATCCTCTTCTTTTTGACATCTTCTTCTTGGTGTTATTTCATGCTTAGCTCATGTGTTATCATCGATCCTAGAAGCTCCTCCAAGGGTAGGATATTCAGATCTTTGGCTTCTTGGATTGCAGTCACTTTGGCCTTCCAAGTCCTTGGTAAAGACCTAAGAATCTTTCTCACGAGATCACTATTAGAATAAGACTTACCAAGATTTTTTAGACTATTAATAATATCAGTAAAATGAGTAAACATTTCATTTATTGATTCATCATGCTCCATTTTAAAAAGTTCATATTTATGTACAAGCATGTTAATTTTTGATTCCTTCACTTGATTAGTTCCTTCATGAGTTACTTCTAATCTATCCCATATTTTTTTAGCTGACATGCATGTTAAAATAGAATTAAATTCATTAGCATCTAGAGCATAATACAAAATATTCATGGCTTTAGCATTTAGTTGAGCCATTTTCTTATCAACCTCATCCCATTCTTTTTCGGATTTGGTTGATTCCACACCATCAATTATTCTAGTGGGTGTGTGTGGTCTATTTACTATGATACTCCACATATCATAGTCAAATATTTGAATAAAAATTTTCATCCAAACTTTTCAATATGTATAGTTTGACCCATTGAAAAGTGGAGGTCGGTTGGTGGACTGCCCCTCGGTTAGTGAAGCACCAACTTGAGTTGTCATAGATCTTTAGCTCTTTGATGGTTAAATCAAAGTAGGGCTAGAGCACCGAGCTCTGATACCACTTGTTGCCCAGCTATGCAATCCAAGAGGAGGGGTGAATTGAGTTTTTAAAAATTTAAAAATTAACTTACAACTATGATGATTATTTAACAATGAGCAGGATAAATGTGGAGAGTAAAATTTATGCAAGATGTAGAAGTTGGATGCAAGAATGCAAAAAGATAAAAAAATTTAAAAGGAGAGCAAGAAGTACAACACAAACAAAAAGATTTATAGTGGTTCAGTGCCAACCTTGCATCTACGTCTACTCCCCAAGGTCCTACTTAGGAATTCAAATACACTAAACCGTATTCAATCTGAATACAACGTCGAAACCTTCGACTCTAGTTATTCCAAGCTAGAACACTTATTTTTTGGATACAAGCCAATCCAATACAATCTGATTCAAGGCTCGGATCAATCTTTTCACATTTTGAAATCCTTCTAAAATAAAATATCAACTCAAAATAGAGTATAGCAGTTAATCACACAGAAATACAGATGTAGCTCCTTTAATGAGCAAATAAAGCTTTAAATACACTTTACACAATAAGAATGAAGCTCTTCTAATTTTTCTTAAGGTGGTTGAAGACTTGAATGAGCTCTTGAGGGGTTGGTAAACTTGAAATAAAAGCTTCTTGAACTTTTAAAAGGACTCTTGCTTAGGATTGAAATGAATGCTTGAAGAACCTTTTCAAAACCTTGTTTATTCCCTCCTTTAAGTGCCTTTTATAACTTCAAATAATGGTGAAAAGTAATCTGGACTGAAATATAGCCGTTGGAGCATATTAAATGGGTATTAAATACAGCCAAAATGAGCTAAAAACTAGCCATTGCAGAATTTTTTTGTCACAGGAGTTGACTCATAGGGTCGACTCATACTCATGAATCGACTCATGGGGTCGATTTTTATGGCACAGAACAGAAAATGACTGTTCTGTAATTTTGGCCTACACAGCAGCAGAGATCGACTCATAGGATCGACTCATACTCAAAGATCGACTCATGGGGTCGACTCATAGAGTGTGTCAGCTAAAGAATTCAGCATGCCGTTCAGCCTCTTTTATCATGAGTCGACTCATGGGGTCGACTCAAATATATAAACATAATTTTTTTACAATAAATATTCAAAAATATTAAAATTACCTCTAATAGATTATAAATCTTGTGTTTTTGCTCTTAAGGCTTCCGAATCAGAACTTAATAAAATTATGATTTTGTCTCTGAAATATAATAAATCTTTTTTCAAGCCAAAATCATTAGTAACCTCCTCAAATACTTTGTAATCATCAAAATTAATTCAAGGAGCAACAAAAAGCTTGTTGTATTTATGTGTTGCTTGCTTCTTTCATTGCTTTATATTTACTTCTCATCTTAGATTACTTTATTGCATAATTTTCTATTCACTCACTTTACAATTTTTAAAAATAGCATATAGTTATTTAAATTATCAAAAATTCAATTGACTCCCCCTCTTGGGTTGTCTAGCTGGATAATAAGTGGTATCAGATCTTAGTACTCAACTGTATTTGATCCAATGATTAAGAGCTAAGATCAAATGCAACCAAAATGAGCACTTCCTATTGGATTGGCACCTCGAATTCAACCCACAACAGTGAAATCCACTGCAACGAAGCCCAAGATGGAGAAGTCCATAGGTTCCCACAGGCCCAACCCACAGGCGCGCAGCCCACAGGCATGAGACCGACAAGCCTGTGGTCCATCGTGCGGTCCAGGAGGGTGCAGCATAAATCCACACATGACGAGCCGATCTTTGTCATGGATCATGCACAGATGTGCATGATAGGATGGCCACGGATGCTTGCAGACATAATCGGATGGTTGCAGACGCATGCAGCGGTGATGAAGCAATCAAAATCCTAACAGGAGTTTGTTTAGGGCTTTTAAAAGGGGCCTAATGGCCTGTGGACAGGTAATAGTGGCTGAAAGTGATGACCAGCGGTCAGAGAGTCTTCTTGGGGGTTTTGAGAGCTTTGTAAGTGTTATTTTAGTTTCTTGTTGAGAGAGAGATTGATGTATGAGAGTTGAGAAGGTCTGATCTCCTCTTATATTTATTTTCTCTCATAGTGAAGTTTATATATCTCGTGGAGATAAGTCTTGTGCTGATCCACATATTTGATTGTGTCTTTGTGCATCTCTCTTCTTCCTTCCTCTTGTGGTATTGACATCACCAGCATTTGTGATCCTAGGTGGGGATCCGTATTCTGCAATCATGAGGGATCTTTTCAATAAGTGGTATCAGAGCATGCGGTTGTCCAGATTGTGACGGTGTTGATTGAGATAAAAAAAAGATGGAGAAGACAAGCTTAATCAAAATAGAATCAATCGATATAATGGGAAGAGCAATTTCTTTATATGGCAAGCAAAAGTGAAGGATATGTTCATCCAACAAGGGTTGATTGATGCTCTCTTGTGCGAGAAGAAACTGACTACCATCGAAGAGAAGAGTTGGAAGCAGCTTCAGATGCAGGTGGTAAATACGATCACTTGTACTTAACAGATGATGTGGTGATCCATATGCTTAGCGAGACTTTTTCGATGACGATATAGATGAAGCTTGAGGAGATGCATATTGTGAAGTCACTCACCAATGCTCTCTTCCTCTAAAAGTAATTCTATCAGCGATGGATGAGTGAGGGATAGAGCGTGTAGGAGCATCTCAGTAACTTTCAAAAAATCCTCACTGATCTCCTCAGCATTAGTGAGAAAGTTGAGGAGAAGGCTAGAGCATTGGCCTTCCTTTCATTACTTCCTCCTTTTGAGTATTTGGTGACTGCTCTTCTTATGGAGAAGAGCACCATCAAGATGGATGAGGTCACTTCTATACTTCTCCAAAATGAGATTCTCAAATAGAAAAATCAAGCTTCGAGTTCCAGTAGTGACTCGACTTTGACGATGACTGGAGGTGGTGGTGGCAGAGGATGAAGCGGCAGAGGATCGTAGGTGGACAGTCTAGGTCCAAGTCAAGGGATTACAGCAAGGTCAAATATTATAAGTATGATAAGTTGGGCCATCGAGTCAAAGATTGCCCATAGCTTAGGGATCGACTGAAGACTACTATGGCAGCGATCCAAAGTAGCGACACTAAAAAATATGATGATGTTCTTCAGGTGTCTGATGAGGTATCTACTTCTTCTCCATAGTAGATTTTAGATTCTGTTTGTTCACATTATGTTTGTTGCAGAGAGAAGCTATTTGACTCCTTAAAGAGCAGTGAGAGCACTGTTCATCTATCGGATGGATCGAGCTGTGCGATCAAAAGTATTGGGACTATCAGCTTACAGACTCATAATAAAGCAGTGAAAAAATTAAGCAAGGTCCGATACATATTCAATTTCAGGAGTAATCTAATTTCACTGAGCAAACTGGATTCAAGAAGCTACAAGTCGAAAGCTGATGATGGAATCTTGAAAGTTTTGCATAGCAATAGAGTTGTGTTGAACACTACAAGAAAATAATGATTTTGTGATCGATTTTGTGATCGAATTTTTTAGTTGAAATTTACAATCAAAATCTTTTGTGATCGATTATTAAAAAAATAATATAGCAACTAAAAAATATCGATTGCAAAATTAAAATTTTACAATTGACTTTGTGAATGATAATAAAAAATTAATATAGCAATCAAAAAAATTGATTGAAAATTTAAAATTTTATAATCAATTTTGCAATCAAAAAGTTGAATATAAAAATATATTTATAAAATATTAATTTTTTATAGATTTGTAGCCATAAATTTAGTCACAATAATTTTTAATTATTTAATTTAATTTTTAAATAATTTAGTGATTAATTTTTTTGTTGTAAAATGGATTTATTATTTTACAACCAAAAAATTGGTTGCAAGCTTTTCATTTTTTTATTTCTATTAAAAATTTTGTGATCAAAAAATCGATTAAAAAATTCTTGACTTATTTTTCAATCTATAGATAAGTTTGTGATCAATTTTTTGATCACAAAATTTTTTTAATATTTTACAATCAAAAAATTGATCATAAAATATTTTAATTATTTTTTAATTTAAATATATTTATGATTGACTTTTTGATTGTAAAATATTAAAAAATTTATGATCAAAAAATTATTCACATAATACTTGAATTATTTTTTAATCTATAAATAAGTTTGTGACTGATTTTTTGATCATAAATTTTTTTAATATTTTGCAATCAAAAAATTGATCATAAAATATTTTAATTATTTTTTTATATTCTAATTATTTTTTATTTTAAATATATTTATGATCAATTTTTGATTGTAAAATATTAAAAAAATTTACAATCGATATTTTATGATCAAAAAATTGCACATAAACTTATTTATAGATTAAAAAACTAATTCAAGAATTTGGTAATCAATTTTTCAATCATAAATTTTTTTAATATTTTTCAACTGAAAAATCGATCATAAATATATTTTGCAATCAAATATAATTTTTTTTTATTTTTTTAAAATATGATATAATTTTAAAATTTAGAGTCCATCTTCACTGTTTATTATCTAAATAATTATTACTAAAGTATCATCATAAAAAACCACTTTGATCCAGTAGCCCTAGCTATGTCAATCAATAAAATTTGATTTTGACGGTCATGAACTATCACATGATGATCTGATAGATAGAGACTATCGATGAGTTCAAAAACTTATAACAATAATTTTGATGATATTTATAGTATACTATCAAAATTTTACTTCAATCGGACATCATTATCATGGTCATTTAGCATGGGATGATTTGGATCGTTAAATAAAAAAAATGAGTGATCAAAAAATCAAACGATATCCGATTATAAAGTGATTTTTTAGATAAATGATCTTTGTTACTATTTTGATCATTTGTATGGTGGTAGTTGTAAAATTCAAAACGTCTGTATATGAACCATCCATGTTAAGTAGATCTTACAAAAGTACAAATATAATTACTTAAGGACTTTAAGAATGAGTATCAAGAGATATAGTTTTGGATGGTTCATGTACGTGTGGTTTGAATTTTATAATCACCACCATACAAACGGTTAAAGTAGTAGCAAAAATTATTTGTCTAAAAAATTATCTTATAATCAGACGTCGTTTGATCTTTTGATCACTTATTTTTTATTTAACAATCCAAATCATCTCATGCTAAATTGATCATGATAATGATGTCTGATTGAAGTAAAATTTTGATAATATACTATAAATATCATCAAGATCATTATTGTATATTTTTGGATCCATTGGTGGTCTCTATCTATCAAATCATCATGCGATCATTTGTGACCATCGAAATCAAATTTTATTGATCGACATAACTAGAGCTACTGGATCGAGATGATCTTTTGTGATGGCACTCTAACAATAATTATTTAGACAATGATTATAGATTAAAAAAATAATTCAAGTATTTTGTAATGATTTTTATCACAATTTTTTTTAATATTTTGAAATCAAAAAATTGATCATAAATATATTTAAATTAAAAAATAATTAAAATATTTTACAATCAATTTTTTAGTTGTTAAATTTTAAAAAAAATTTACAATCAAAAAATCTATCACAAACTTATTTATAGATTAAAAAATAGCTCAAAATTTTTGTGACCAATTTTTTGATCACAAAATTTATTATTTATGAAATATTAAAAAAATTACGATCGAAAAATCAGTCATAAAATTCTTGAATTATTTTTGTAATCTATAAATAAGTTTGTAATCAATTTTTTGGTTGCAAAATATTAATTTTACAATAAAAAAATTGATCACAAAATTTTTAAATTATTTTTATTCTATAATTAAGTTTGCGATCGATTTTTCGATCATAATTTTTTTTTTAATATTTTACAATCAAAAAATCAATCAAAAATTTAAATTTGAAAAAAATTAATCGATGCT